>NC_139354.1:19986181-20178681 GCF_055883805.1 Amblyomma maculatum
GACCGACCGACCGACCGACCGACCGACCGACCGACCGACCAACTAACATGGTAGTATAAGATTAGAACGGATATCTCGGAAGTACGAGCTCTCGCTACATCTGGATATAAGAGGTAAAAATATTATAGCGAAAGAGGTCAGTCTATAATTATTTGGAATAATGTAACCCTTTGCAGACCACGCGGTCCGATGAAAAGCTCGGAGAAGACGCTATAGGGTGAGAAGTCATGTAATATTTGTACTTCATATCGGTAGAAAAATATACGGCCCCAAGATTTTACTTCGAAGGCCTGTAACTGGGCTATTTGAGCGTCTCCAGCGTTAGAAATTTTATTTTATTTATTTATTGAATCCTCAAAGGCCCCATTTAAGGGGTATTAATTTTGTATTTGACAGATCTCATCCTCACTCTTCTCTAGCTTACCTATATAGTCCAGCATTGCTTCCTGGAGCCTCGTTTCGGGGCTTAGAAGCGAATCCCTTAATTGGGCCATATATTTTTGACAAAAACTGTACATATAGCGTATGTCCCTGATCAGAAATGGACAGAAGATGCGGGATCCGGTTTTGATTGTGTAAACTGTTTCACACTTTTCGGTTGCCCTGTGCCTACAAGAGAAAGAGAGGAAGCAAGCGAAAGCGCAAGGCTCGCCAATTTATAGCACACGATAACCACGCCAGTACTGCTACTCACGTCAATGGCCCAGGACTATACAACTACTGCAGCTACTCCTGCTACTACTGCCGTAACAAGAGCCACTACACACGCGCTTACTGCTCTATTAATGTCGTTGCAACAAGAACAACTGCTACCTCAACATACCACACGAACAGCTATTGCTGCTGTACCGCAACAAGCACGGCAACTGCTAATTAGACCAAATGAACAATTGCGACTACAGCAGCAAATTACTGCTACCACAGCGGCAGCTGCTACCACTGCTGTTCAATAAATATTGCAACGACGACCAAGTAAGCACCTTGCTACTGATGTGAAGAAGAAAATATTGTAGCGTGTGCAACAGCAGCCGCTAGGCGGCTGCTCATCGAGAGTCTCGTGCGCGGACTCGAAGAAGTGGCACCGTGGCGTTCGATTAGAAGAGGCAGAAGTTGGCTGCTGTCTCTCGGTGCTCCGGACCTGCTCTCCTGTGCTGTGCCTGCTAGACCAAACCCCCATTAAAAACCAACCTTCTGGTTACGGGCCTAAAGGGCTACGTGACAATATATATATTTTTTTATTTATTCAGTGATTGTGTGGGCAATACATACCTCCTTTTGTCCTGCCCCACGGGCAGGACAAAAGGAGGTAATTAGTCTCCTGACCAGGTCCTGGCCCCACTGGGCGCAACAGGAGCGGGTACAAAGTACAGGCAATGCACATGCAACTACATAGAACAGCCTTCACCGTATATAACTACACCATGAGTAAAAAAAAAAGACAAGAAAACAAAAACACCGAGTTAAAAACTATCACCGCAGTACAAAATACGCATTCAGACACGTGCCAATAACAAAACATGAGGAAATGTAACAACAGTTATGAAACTCTGGAACAATGTAAAGGAATGGCACAATACATTGCGATTTAGCATCTACTTTAGTCATGTATTTGGTTTTCTATTGAAGTGAAAAGAGGTTTTATTCTCCGTTTGAAAGTTGGCAGACTTCTACTTGTTCTTGCGATATCAAGTATGTCTGGGTAATTATTACATAGTTTCATGATTTGATGATCAATTGTCTGTTTAGCATAATTAGTCCGCGGTTTATCTACAACAATGAACCCCGCATCAACCCTGTGGGGCGCCCGTTTTGGCTGCCGGCCTTCTATCAGCCGGAGAGCCAAGCTCAGCAAAGAGTTCGGTGGTAGTCGTGTGAACGGGGTACTCTTTCGCCCAGCCCCCCGCTGCGGCGTCGGGGCCTACTTTTGATGCCTGGAGCTGCTACTTCCGTTGCCGACGCGACGATAAAACCACGCCTCAGCGTCGAGGGCGGCCCTTTGTGTTGGGGTGCACCAGAAGCCGTTTGTCGGTGCGTCCCTGAACCGCAACCACCCCCTGTGAGGCATTGCCACAGCGGGCAGCGGATGACGCCCCGGACCGGCATGACGCCAGTGTGTTTACAAACCGCGCAGTTCGCACACCACGACACCGCCAGCGGAAGAAGCCGCGCGCGACAAAGGGAGTTTGTAGGGGAAAGGATGCAGGTTTGGCTTTGTTTCGTTTATGGCCGGAGTGCCCGGGTTCGAACCCGACCTCGGCGGCTGCGTTTCGATGGAGGCGAAACGAAGAGGTGTCCATGTGCTGTGCGATGTCAGCGCACGTTAAAGATCCCCAGGTGGTCGAAATTACTCCGTAGCCATCCACTACGGCTCCTCTTTCTCTCTTTCCACTTTCACTCCCACCTTCCTCCCTTCCCTTACGGCGCGGTTCAGGTGTCCACAGGAAAAAAGTGAGACAGTTACCTCGCCTTTCCCTTCCTATAAATAAATCTTTCGTTTATGGGGTTTAATGTCTCAAAGCGTCTAAGTTATAACTTATGAGAGACGCCGTAATGAAGGGCTGCGGAAGTTTCAACCACCTGGGGTTCTTTAACGTGCACTGACATCGCACAGCAGACGGGAGCCTTGATTTTCGCCTCCATTGAAAAGCGGCCGCCGCGGCCGCGGATTCCACATAGTTGGACACATTAGTCAAACGCTAACCACTGCACCACCACCGCGTCGAAATCGCCGGCGGTCGGGATCGCCGGCGGTCGGGATCGAGCCCGGGTACTCTGGCACAGTATAGTCGGGCATCTTAACCACTGAGCCACCGCGGCGGGCCGATAGTATTCAAACTCCGCACTGCATCCCTTTCTCAACAAACGAGAAGTTTTACAGATGAAACCCCCGCTGAACCCAATTTGTCAATGTCCAAGAAATATATGGTTATGAGGAAGATCTCACTACACGGCTATATGAACAAGCCCCTTTGTCTTCGTTGTCTTTTTGTCAAAGACGGTACCTATACTACGCAAACGTGTACTATGCAGCGCCAGTGCGGTATGGAAGTCTATGAACTGCTCTGATAAGCCTAATAGCTTTATCTTTTTTGCCTGCTCAACTGCAAAACTTCTTCCGGCTTTGTTTAGTTTTCAGGGTTTTTAATCTTCTAGAGCTATTTATTTGCTAGCTATATTAAACCGTTCGGGCGGCATTCCAAACAGTTGGTCGACCTCGTGGCTGATGCTGTTTTGTGGCCTGACAGTGCGACTGTGTGTACGTGTGACACTGTATAGTAAACAAGGGTCGACCGCTGTCCCTAGGCCATGACTACTCTCTCGTAGGGGAACAAAAAAATGAACCGGAATACGCACCCAAAAATGTTTAAAGGAAAATAAACTAAACGCAAGGCGAAGTACAGGAGAACCTACCTATACACCGAACGAAAAGAATACAAATAGGAGAAATTGAAGAGGACACAAGCGCTTCTCTAGTTATATATATATATATATATATATATATATATATATATATATATATATATATATATATATATATTTTTTTTTTTTTTTTTTTTCTTTTAATCTTGAGCTGCACTGCCATAAGTGCGAAAAACACGAAGATCACCTTTACCTGCTGGACTTACATAATGCAGCAATGGAGTAAGACAACAGCAATATGCAGGGGAATTTTCGGGGCAGAATGTACTGCTGAGATACCGGACACGTGTGTTCCAAATAGTCTCTTCCTCTACAGAAAAACGAAATAGCATTCCCGGATAAGTGTCTTGCGTTGCACTGTAATCCTTGACGTCTTTTTTTTCTCTTCCAATTTTGTAACAGTCCCTCGCATTCGCCTCATATAATCACACGTCTTTCCCCAATACACCTTCTGTTGTTAGCCAGCGCTTGTGTCACCTTTCATTTCGTCTGTCCATTGACTGTTTTGCGCTGGTCCTCAAGAGAAACGGTATAACAATCTATCCCCAGTACAACCTGCTATTAAATAATGCTAAATTCAATTGAGAAACCAGTTAAGAAAGGAAAGGGCTGCACAGAAAAGAACAGTCATCATCAGCGGTTCCTGCTCCTTCCCATCTAACCAGCCCTTCGAAAAAGAAATGCGCAGTCCCGGCACAACATTCATCCCCCATAAAATAAAAAATCGCTGTCTTCGAAATGTCTTCCTACCTAGTTTTCTTCCCTCGCCTTTAAAACCTGCCGGACAGAAAAAAGGAACGGCCGAACATCGAATGCGTGCCACCTACACAATGTGCGCGCCCTTCAAATATCAAACAGGTACTCCCTGTCGGCGGCCCAGTCATTCAAACGCTGTTGCAAAGCCCGAGGCAGCGAGACGGCGAGAGGTCTACTACTTTCCCCCAAGCATTACCCCCCCCCCCCCCCCCCCCCTTCTAGCCCACCGTGAGAAGCGAGAGCGGCTTCAAGGACGACCACAATGCAGACCAACGGGTTCGCTGCCGTGTTGCTGCGGCACCGCTAGCCCCTCCTCTGTATCCGCGGAGGCAGCAGGTAGCGGAGTTCGAATCAATGTCAGGGTCAGCCGTCCGTCAACAGCCGGCGGGCAGATCGTACACGAGAGAGAAAGCGATACCCACGGTCGGAGCTCAACGCCACTCTGTCTGTCCGCGCTAACGCATTGTCCTCTCCGGGCCACCGCCTACAAGTCGTCGAGCCTCTCTCGACCTTGTGAAGGAAGCCGGCCGAAGCGTCGGCCGTGGACAAAGCGTGATTACACGCTGCTTGACCGCTTCGCGCGCATGTAGCATAATAACTTACGAGGTTAAATTGATGTTATGTTCAATGTTCAAAGGGCTGAGAAGAGCCCTTTGGCGATAAACTGTACCAGTATTGAGGTTCTCACTGCTTAAAAAAAAAAAAAAAAAAATGTTTCGTAGGTATCGCTGAAACGTCAAGCAAGGGCCAAATTTTCAAGAATGAAAGGAAAGTTCGGACGCGGAGTAAATCAGATGCACTAGCCTGTTGAAGCACATATGAGTCGTTAGGTTTGTGCCTCTTCTTTGCGCAAGCGCTCTCGGCTGGAAAAGACGGCGCCAGAGGAAGTCGGTACAACCTTCGCCACCCCGTGCTCTAATTGTCGCCCCGTGCACGATAGCATCCCTGACCCGCGGTGACATAACCGCAAGCGGAAAGCATTCCTCGGTGTATGGCCCGCGTATGGATAAATTAGGCCAACCCTAGAGCGTATTCTGCAACAACTATACTTTTTTTTCTTTAGCTCGTTTACCACTGGTAGCTGCAGCTCGTGACGTCATGACTGGCAGCTGCGAGAGCAGTGTGAACCACCGTCTCCTGTATCGATCAGAGGCCGCAACTGAGCGGGAAAGTTTTCAGCCATGACAGAGACGACGCTCGCATTGAAGAAACCTATAAAGCTATCACTGTGACAGCATGCCATATGAAGAGAGAGAGAGAGAGAGAGAGAGAAAGTACAGTTTAATGAAAGGAAAGGAGGAGAGGTCGGCAGGGGAAGGGGGGAAAGAAATGAGAGACAGAGTGACAGTGGACGGGTGGTGATGTCATAATACAACGAATGGCAAGAGGCGGACCGGACAGTTTAGATGTCTATACACACTGACCGACCAGCCACGGGGAGGGGCCCCGATGAAGACGTATCAACGTGGCACACTCCCTATGATCACACGGTCATTGCTGTGTCAATGGCGCAGTCTATGCACAATTCCAGAGACGAGCTTACCATGCAGGGCCCGGGAGGAAGCCCAAGACATTGGAATCCTGGACTAAGGATACCACCCATATGCTTTCCGTCAACCAATAAAGTTCACCCTCTCTCTCTCTCTCTCTCTCTAACAAGCAGACATGTCCTGACACACACGTGTAGCCTTATGCGTGCGCTGAGTACAAATTGTGTAGGCCATGCCATAGCCTAATAGAGGAGGCTATGGCCATGCATGCACAGCATTGAATATTAATCAAAGACGAGTATCGAGGCCTGTCTCGATCGCATAAAGAAAACTTGAGAATCGCTTTTGCCACGCTCAAGCCGTCCTTGAGTTCTACCTATGGTCTGTCCCTGGAGTCTCCATTCTTATCGAAGCAGTGCTTGGTGCAAGCAACGCCAAGTAAGCCATAACCGACGATACAGAATCCCTTGGCGTCGCACAATATGCCGCACTGCCATGCCGCAGCTTGCACTCAATGCACTAGCAAGGCTCCAGACCCGTCGCGGGCGCGAACGTGTGCGGCAGTGGCCTGATGGGGACCCGGCTTATGTGTCACAAACGCCGCTCTATTCCCGAAGCTCGTTATATGCGAGCCTTTCGACACACGGACATGCCGTGTGCCTTACGCTCTACACGTACATGTTCGCGTACTCGGACACAAACACATAAACCTTTTGGCCAGCGTCCAGGGAGTGCACGTCTCCGCTTTGATGTACCGTCCTGCCGGACCTCTGTTCATCCAAGGGTCACTCGAAGACGCTTTCCTCGTGCGACGCGCGACGCCAGGATGGCGCAAGAGGGGGGGCCCCTATATGCTAGCGGCGAAAGAAATTTTCAATGGAAGAAGAAATAACGCTTCCAACAAGCTACCACCATCTGGCGATTTCGTGAACGACTGAGTATATAAAGGCAACTTCCTTATTAGAGAAGTAGACTCGTATCTATCTGTATACACAGAAAAAAATATCTACACAGGAGCTCGCCAGAACGGGTGATAAAAACGGCCGCTTTCATTGGCACCATTCCCGTTTCGCACTGGAAGTGAATGAGTAACCTTCCAACTGCACGCGGGGAAAAATTGGAGAAGCATTGGCGTTAAAGTATAGTGAAGGAGCTGGCAGGTACAAAAACAAAAAGGGAAAGGTGCCCGAGAGACCTTTAGGCGCTACTTCGAGGGTCATTAGGAGGATTACGTCTGTCAGTTAAGATAACCTGAAGGCCGTGAAATGAATGAGAATAAGTTCAGCGCACATCTCCATAACTGTCGGTTTACTTCACTTTGCTTCGCACGCTTTGTATTGCTTGGTTATTTACTTGCGTCGATTTTTGTAACAGATCCCAATTTGAGTCCCGCACAGCGGGCTCTCTTGTTGTGTCGATGTTCACATTGTTCTCAATTCAAGAAAGAAAAACCAAGAAGTCGCAATATGTTGGTGACACTTTACTGCGCTGTTTACAATAATCACGTAAACAACAAACAGACAGACATCAGCACGGCTGGTCACCATAAACCACATCCTAATATCCTGTATAAAACTCGATCAACTTAGAAAAAAAGCATTTCCCACAGTTCTATGACAACTACATTCCCCTACATCCTAGCTTAGTCTTAGGAGAAAATTCACTGGTTAAAACGTCTTCTCTCACTGATTTCTTAAAAGATGCCAACATCCTAAACCTACTCTAGTGTATTAAAATAATCGCTCGCTTCCTTTCACCAAACAGATAAGCAAACCCCGAGTTTGGCGCATGATGGCCTTAGCTGCCTATGTGCCATAAAACACAACACAACTCTTCATCACGACTTCCCGAACTGTTCGCCTTCCAAACAATTCGATTTAATGATACTGACAGCGTAACCGATAGCTGTCAATTGTTTACCTAGATAGACACCTCTTGCCTCGGTTTCCTCTCATTGATGTGACTTTTTCTTCTTTTCTTTTTTTGTGGCGCAGCGCTCTTGCTGGTCTTTCTCCTTTATTTCAAAAATAAAGTGGAGGTTTTTTACAAGTCGTCATTATAAGAGCTTGTGTCGTCTTTCTCCTCTTAAGCCGTTCTTTGTTATTTTATTGAGACACCGTGAGTTATGGCATCACTTCAAATCCGAGCCGGCATATAACAACTATGCACAGCTGATTGAATGTGGCTGGGACAGGTAGGTCACCGCCGCTTGCGGCGGGCGCTGGCCTGCAACCGAATTTTTATCTGTTGTAGGCCGTCATTGCACCCGCCACCGCTTCGGTGGGGGACGACGGCTGTTGTTGCGGCGCGCGTCTTTCTCTCCCTCTTCTTTTTCTTTCTTCTCTATTTCTTTCTTCTGTCCGAACAAGGCAAAGGAGGTGGCTCAGCTACAGAGCCAGGCCCGTGCATTTTCTTTTCCTTCTTCATACAGCCACAACAACAATAAGGCGCGAGAGGCTGTACGGCCGCATAGCTGGGCTCCATGCGTTCGTTGATGAAGGTGGAAATTTGTGCAAGTCGTTACTGATCCATGACGAAAGAGAGAGAAAACTTGCAAGAACGACGGAGAAAGGATAGAAAAAATTGGCCGTAGCTTAGCTCAGCTTTATGTCTGGATATACGTAGCGAAAGCATATCTGTCTGGCCCTGGGCTGCCTACTCCTCTCCAATTCAATCTAATCCCATCCAATCCAGTGTAATTCAATCCATTTCAGTCTAATTTAATCTAAATCAATCCAGTCTAATCAAATCCAGTTCAATCAAGTACAGTTCATTCCAGTTAAATACAATCCAACCAATCGAGTTCAATCCAATCTAGTCCAATCCCGAGAGGAACAAACGCATGTGCCTAATGATGATGATGATGATTGGTTCATAGGAAGGGAAAGGCGCAGTATCTGTCACACTTGCTCTGTGGACACCTGAACCGCGCCGTAAGGGAGGGGAGGAAGGCGGGAGGGAAAGTAGAAAGAGAGAAAGGGGAGCCGTAGTGGAGGGCTACGGAGTAATTTCGACCACCTGGGGATCTTTAACGTGCGCTGACATCGCACAGCACACGGACGCCACTTCGTTTCGCCTCCATCAAAACGCAGCCGCCACGGTCGGGTTCGAACCCGGGAACTCCGGCACAGTAGTCGGGCGTCTACCACTGCACCACCCCGGCGGGGCAACCTAACAGAAAGACAAAAACAAAAAAGAAAAGCGAAAAAAAAAAATGAGGAGCTCGCCGATGAAAGGGTTCACGGCTTTTTTGAACTAAGGCTTGCCAGCTCTGTTGTGGACAAGGAATGGAAGGTGCACTAACACAGTCATGCATCTTGCAATCTGCGCATATTCCACGATAATTAGTTTATCTCTGCTTTTTGCAACGACTGGGTATTTGTCTTAAATAAAGGCCTGCAATCGCACTTCTTGCAATGTAAAGTTATATTACTGCCAATGTCTTCATTTTTCTTTATGTGCTCACGAACCCTTTCGTTCAGGCACCTACCGGATTGTCCGACATATTGTTTGTCACACGAAAGCGGGGTGTTGTACACAATGCCTGCAATGCATTTACCAGATCTTTTCCGGTGCCGGATGGTACACTGCTGCTTTTGGGACGCTGCTCGGAGGGAAGGGTTCTTCTCAGGTGCTGAAAAAACCACGCGAACATTTGCCTTCTTTCCTATTTCTTTTAGACTGCGAAAGACAATGGCTGAAAGGGATGACAGGCACCTTGCTCTCCGTTTTTTTTCTGTGAACTCTCCATTCTACATTACTTCATTGCAAACGTTACCGAGTTAGTAAACACCTTCTATTTCAGTGTCCAGAGAGATGGCCCGGCCTTCCTGAGTTCAACAAAGCCGTGAACGCTTTCTGTTTTCTTTCATTTCTGTTTTACTTTTTTTTTTCTCTCGTGTTAGGTGCGTACGGTTGTTCCGCTCGGGTCTCGGTCGCTTTTGTCGTTTTGGGTTTCTTTCAGTCGAAAGTTAGCGCTCGTTGCGTTTTCTGTCCTTTGTCCTTCGTCCTTGGCCTGCGTTTTGCCTTTCATTACGGATATATGAATGCAGCTAAAAACACAATTTGAAAAGCAACATTTCCCAGCATATCGCGCAATATAGAAGTGGAAATAGACAGCCGTAGCGACTGCGTTGGTTGTTTGTCATTTCTGCATATTTGCGCACGCCGGGAAAACACGCTCATTTGTTTGAATAAAGAATGGTATTTCCTAGTACTCGGTGTATACGCCTGCCTTCAATGGGCTTTGTCATCAGTGCCTGTCGGAAGACTAATCGTGCGGAGGGAAGAATGCAAATTACCAATTTCGCACAGGCAAATATTTTCGACAACGGTTGCATCCGAAAAAAAAAAAGCAGAACATTTTAATGATAGCTATAGCAAGTAGAAGTCGACCGTGCGCATTTATCGTTTCTATCATCCTCAGTAACAGCTACTACACACGCCAACGCCGCATTAGTAACGCCGGTTGGTCACTAAACGCTTTACTACACACGAGTCACGCAAGCTTGACTAAATGCAAGGCCACTCAAGATAAGAACAGACAAGCAAATGGAAACATTATCCTGATCGAGTTTATTTCAGAGCAATTTTCCATCATAAACGATTACCAACTGCTCAAGACAACGAATGTTTTAGACTATTGCGTCACCTGCGGCAAGAAAAGAAACTGTGTGAATTGAGGTGCTAGCGCAAGGTGATGATGCCAGTGCTCAATGCAGGCCGCCTTTTTCTGACGGACTCCAAGTGCCATGCCTGCATTTGTATCTGTACTTTATAACCAGATATGGTCATGTACATAACTGCGAGTGCGAGACAAGACGTAAACTATAGAAAATGCACGCTTTTGATGCGTGTGCTGCACTTCTTTAGTCTTCAAAAATTCCGTTACGCCCGGCAAACAGTCTCTGCGAAGCTGCGCAGATGACGTCATAGGCATCAAGGTGACATAGAAGGTCATGCTTTTAAAATTTAGGGCTTATAACCGGCTGTATTCGAAGGAAAGCAGAGAGCTCCAGAAGCTTCGGACAGTTCTTATCTGCCTCTGAGAACATTATACCTTCTGAGTGCCTTACGTTCCTCTTACGCCAGGAGAGGAGCGCGGGAGACAGCGGAGGCCGCAGAAAGATAGTGGGAGAATTCTCTTTATATAAATAATAGTCAGAATATGGTTACAGGTATAGGAGCTGCTTCACCGCAATGTCTATTTGCTTAGTCGTCTGCACAGGCTGTGTGGCGATCCGCTGTGTTAGTCTCAATCTCCTCACTCGAGTCAATTCGCACACGCGATATGCGTCAGCCGCACGGTGTCCCCATGACGTCACGGAAACGGGAGAGAGGAGAAACGGTGAAAAATGTGTCGCCTATTGTGCACGTGACGTCACGACCATGACGTTCCCGAGGACACAACAAAAGAGCAGTGAAGGTCAGCTCCACAAAATCGTAACTCAGGCGCTGCGCAAGACGTCAAAAAGGAAAATGCGGACACCTCTACAACTGCCCAGCCTAAAAGAGAAGGCAGGTTCACCTCACAAATTAACCGCCGCGACCTCCACACGTCTACGGACAATGGCTCATATCTTTGTCACAATTCATTCGTATAAATACCAGCTCGAGCCTTGCGCCGATCTCAATGCAACGCTGACGATCTTACGCGGAAGGTAAAGAGTGTGAATGTGCATGTGTATAGGCTGAGAGAGAGAGAGATAGAGAGAAAGAGAGAGACACATCCGCATCGCGCCGCACGTGGACGAATGTTTCCCGCTGTCACGCTGCCGCCTTTCTTCGGTGGCAATGTCATGGCCAGCTATCCGTCACGACCCTGTCTCACGTCCGCTTACGAGCGTGCATATACATATCAGACACGTCATCGCTTCATCGAATCCGACAACTTTGCCATCTCTGTCTCCGCATGGACCCGCCCTGTTTATTGGCTCGTCGCCAAGTCCTCTGGGAGCTTCATTAGGCCCAATAAGAGCACTGGCTGCCTGCTTGCCCGTGAATGCACCGCGTCTTGTCTTGCGGCAAATAGCGTAATCGGCCCAGCAATCAGTGAGTTAAATACACGGGAGCCCCAATTGGAGTGCCTGGAGTTGGTCCAAGCTCGCATCCCGTCTCCTTGAGATCTCCCGTCGTAGCTGCGACGAGTCAAAATCATCGTGTTTGCATAATAGTTAGGAATGCAAGTTGTTACGTAGTTCGGATCATCAACAAGCCTGAGCGTGTGCAGCGGCACGAAAAATGCGCACAGGGAAACTGATAGAGTCAGTTTTTAACAGCTCGAAATCTAAGGAAGACTGACTAATCTGTTCGCATTATGATGAGTTCGTATAAATGGGGGAAGGGGGGTCTTTTTTAATGCATATTACGTTCTTTAACGTGAACTCACATCGCACAGCACTCGGGTACCTTGCTTTTTGCCTCCATCAACGCCGGTGAACTTAGATGCGCTCGACATGGAAGCGAAGGAGAGTTTAGCCACGCCCCGGGTCGTCAAGCGCTCTTCATGTTTTCGCTTGTCTACCGTGAGGACGATAGCGGGATTCCGTGAGCGACAGATACTGCGACTGGCGCGCAATTTGAAAGTACCAAAGACTAAAATAGTTAAGTCACTCAATTAGGGTGACGTCAAGGATGTGACGTCACCATCTGCTGTCAGCTATGAGGACCGAGCGGGAACGAGTCCGCTCCAACGCCGCCGGTCGGCGCTTCTTGCCTTCCGCGAGTGACGATGCTGCGCCTTTCCTGTAAACGAATTATAGAATGCCGGTGAGCTTAGACGCGTTCGACATGGAAGCCAAGAAGATTGTTGTTGTTGTTGTTGTGGCTGTAGGAAGAAGGAAAGGAAAATACACGGGCCTGCTACTGCATCTGCAGTTGAGCCACCTCCGCTGCCTGATTGATTTATAGGAAGGGAAATGCGTGGTAACTGTCTCACTTGTTTTCTGTGGACACCTCAACCGCGCCGTAAGGGAGGGGAGAAAGGTAGGAGTGAAAGTGGAAAGAGAGAAAGAGGAGCCGTAGTGAAGGGCTACGGAGTAATTTCGACCACCTGGGAACTTTAGGAAATACAAAACTGCGCAAAAAAGACGGGACAAGAAGAACAGAGAGGCACACACACATTATTTCAGAGCGAAACACCTGGCAGCATGCCATAGGTTCTTTCCTGAAGAACCACCTAAACCATGTTTTGGGACACGATCCGTACCTTATCCGCAGCTCTAAGGACCTGGTGCGGGCTCTGGAGAAAGGAATGCCCTCTGCTTCTACGGCTTTTTCTGTGGACGTAGAGGACCTTTTCTATTCGATTCCACACGAAGGGTTGTTTAGGGCTGTAAGAGAAAGTGTTGAGGAGCACGGCGAAATTGCTTTTAATAATACAGCTGGCATTAGCACTGAGCATTTTTTGGAACTTTTGATGTTTTATTTAGGATCCACAGCCACCTTTCACGATGGGCGCTTTTGCGTCCAGAAATCTGGGATTTGCATCGGCTCCTCTGTTGCGCCTGTGTTGTGTGACATTTTTATGGCTTTTTTAGACAGACGGTTGCAGAAACAGCTTTCAAAGCAACCTGTTTTACATGTGTTCCGCTATGTCGACGACTTTTTATTGATTTTAGATAAGTCTTTAAATAATGACCCTGACAGTGTTGTCACTAATATTCTTAACACCTTCTCCTCTGAAGGGCTAGGTTTGAATTTCACTCACGAATTGACAACGGACAACCACATCCAGTTTTTAGACCTAAACTTACAGTTCTCTGATAACCACGTTTGTTGGGCGTATAACCCAAGGTCTAACAAAAGTTTATTGCCTTACAAGAGTGCACACTCAAAACTAGTGAAACGTGGCATCATTATGTCTAGTTGTCTTGCTGCTCTACAGAAGTCTTGTGAACATTCCATGTCATCTAGTTTTCAATGTCAGATTGAGCGACTTTTGTCTGCTGGCTACCCTCATCATTTTATTCTCAGCACTTGCGAAAGCCTGCTGCAAAGGCTAAAAACTTCGGGGAAAAAAGAGCTACGCTCCGTTGAAAAACCGCCTTTTGTTATGCCATATATTCATTGCCTTTCCCATAACATCAAGAAGATAGCACAAAGGTATGGGATCCGTGTTATTTTTTCGGCGCCCTGCAAACTGAAAAAAGTCTGTCCACTGTTGACAAAACAAAAAGAAAAAAGGGATCCGAACACATGCAAGATCAACCACCAGTACAAGTTCACCAAATGCATCTCAGGTGTCATCTATGAGATACCACTATCGTGCGGGCGGTCCTACATAGGACAAACTGGACGTTGTTTCAATGAGCGCGCCCTGGAGCACAGACGATCCCTGCGTACAGGCACGGGCAGTAACCTACCCATACATTGCAAGAGCTGCGACAGCAAAAGCTGTGTGCCTTACCTCGAGCGGACAAAATTCCTATCAAAAGCAAGAACAAAAACAGAAAGAGAAGTTATCGAGGCCTTTTTAATTTCCAAAAAGGGCGGGAGTTGCGTCAGCTCACCTTCTTTATCACTTTCAAACAAGGAGATACAGTTCTTAGATGGCCATATCATTCCTTCTCATCAGCCCTAAACCACTCGTGTACGCGGTGTTCCTGACCTACGCAGTTTTTGCGTCTTGATCCTTGTATTATCTTGTTTAGCGCCTTTATAAGTGCCTTGATTCTTAAAAATAAATTCAGTTGGAAGTTCTGCGCTTCGTGTGTGCCTCTCTGTTCTTCTTGTCCCGTCTTTTTTGCGCAGTTTTGTATTTCCTTACGACATGAACCGACTAGCCCAACATCACATTTTACTTTGGGAACTTTAACGTGCGCTGACATCGCACAGCACACGGACGCCTCTTCGTTTCGCTTCCATCGAAACATTGTTGTTGTTGTGGCTGTAGGGAGAAGGAAAAGAAAATGCACGGGCCTGCTACTGGCTCTGTAGCTGAGCCACCTTCGCAGCCTCTGATTTATTTATTATAGGAAGGGAAATGCGCGGTAACTGTCTCACTTGTTTTCTGTGGACACCGCAACCGCGCCGTAAGGGAAGGGAGGAATGTGGGAGTTAAAGTGGAAAGAGAGAAAGAGGAGACGTAGTGGAGGGCTACGGAGTAATTTCGACCACCTGGGGATCTTTAACGTGCGCTGACATCGCACAACACACGGACGCCTCTTCGTTTCGCCTCCATCGAAACGCAGCCGCCGAGGTCGGTTTGAACCCGGGTACTCCGGCAGAGTAGTCGGGCGTCTTGCCACTGCACCACCCCGGCGGGGTCACCTCCGCAGCCTCGTGCAGATAGAAGAGAATATAGAGAAGAAAGAAAAGCAAGAGGGAAAGAATGACGCGCGCCGCAACAACAGCCGTCGTCCACCACCAGCGGTGGCATGTGCAATGACGGCCTACAACGGATAAAGATTCTGTGCCAGGCCAGCCCCCGCCGCAAGTAGCGGTGACCCACCTGCACCGGGCCCATCAGGGCTGAGCACCCCTCCCATCGAGGCGCAGCCGCCGAGGTCGGGTTCGAACCCGGCCTCGGTGGCTGCGTTTCGATCCGCTGCCTCGTGCAGACGGAGAAAGTAGAGAAGAAAGAAAAAGAAGAGGGAGAGAAAGACGCGCGCCGCAACAACCGTCGTCCACCACCCAAGCGGTGGCGGGTGCAGTGACGGCCCACAACGAATAAAGATTCGGTGGCTGGCTGGCTGGCCCCTGCCGCAATTGGCGTTGACTTACCGTCCCAGCCTCGTAAGGCCAGGAACAACCACCCTTCCAAGATGATTGGTTGGTTGGTTGGTTTTGTGGGGTTTAACTTCCCAAAGCGACTCAGGCTATGAGAGACGCCGTAGTGGAGGACTCCAGAAATTTCGTCGACCTGGGGTTTTTTAACATGCACTGACATCGCACAGCGCACAGGCGCCTTAATTGCTTTTCGCCTCCATCGAAAAGCGGCCGCCGAGGCCGGGATTCGATTCCGCGTCCTTGGGAACAGTAGTCGAGCACCTTAACCACTGCGCCACCCCGGCGGGGCTGGAAGCCAAGGAGAGTTTAGCTGCTGGCGAACGGCGCAGAAGGCTGGAGAAATTAACTTCTGATCCCGAGGTAGTCAATTATTTTCGCTACGTACATCCACATAGCAGAGCTAAGCCAACTTTAATCTTTTTTTTTTAAATATTTCCATTGCGACAAAACACGATTTCCTTCTCTAGCAACTAATCAATATAACAAGCTTGAGTTCTAATCAAAAAGAATGGCAAAGGCTATTCTCTCGACGCTAAATAAGCGAAAGGCACCTGAATGGTTTGCCATACTGCGAACATTGCTGTTAAACTTTTGGGCGTCTTCGAACATGAACATGGGGTTTTATAGAGTGTTCATCTCGGTGTATAGAACTGTGAATGGCCAGGGCGTATTTCTATTATGTAATAAAACTTTTCCTAAACGCTAAGAAAAGATCAGTTGGAAAGTAGAGATGGTGACCACAAGGCACAACAAAAAGCTCGAGCCAAGGAGTTACACAAAGCCCACGCGACTGACACCGAAGCGGCCTAAGTAGAGGCGGCATACTACAATCACCCCACGGCATATGTCATCAGTGTGATTTCTTATAACTTCAATCACACAGTTTCTGTCTCTGTCAAATCAAAAACGTCGACAGAAGCCGAAGGAAGCAGCCATAGCGCTAGCCATCTTCTCTTTCACTGCCACATTCATTTTCAGCAATTCTAAATCTTCCATTCAAAATTTCGCAAGAGGGAAAATACACCCAGTCGCCCATCTAATCTTAACCTCTGGCTCCATAGCTCCCCGACCCATTCACATCGTCTGGGTACCGGGTCATGCAGGCAATCCTGGCAACGAGACAGCCCACTCAACTGCTCGAGCGCACGTCAACCGAGCGGGGCATACCGAAGACTGGGGAAGCATGCTGGACAGACTTCTCACCCATCATGATATTGCTCCTCTCTGCAGAGAACAACGACTCTTCTACCCCCCACCGCACACCTCTTTCTGAAAACTCCATTAAATAATCTGGCAACAGCTACAAGCCAGAATATTTCACTCACCATCTTGGTTGGTCTTTGCACACCCTGGCCGGTACGACCCCACATGCTCTCTATGTGGCGTACCGAGAGCCACCTTCGATCACATAATGTTTATATGTAAAGATTTCAAGCCACCGCCTCATTGAGGCCTCACAGACCAAGAGGATTGGGAGATCGCAGTCTCCAGTTCGGACCCAGCAGCGCAAAAGATGCTGGTTGACTGAGCTGAAGCGGTCGCTGCCAGGAACGGCCTGACAGACACCAGCCGGGATCAGGGACCACCTCAAATCCTTGTAATGTACCCTGGTTCCCACAATAAATATTTTACCACCACCACTGTTTGGACTAGTTGGTGCGAATCTAACATATTGAACCAGCGGAAGACCTAGAGGCACAAGAAAGTTCTAGGCAGCACTTTGGACCATTAAACTGCGATGAGGCGAAATCCGCTATTGCGTGGTGGTCCGAAGCCCTCTCCATTATATGGTACCTATTTTCTCTCTTTTTTCACTTCCACTTTCCTCCTTTCCCATACGGCTTGGTTAAGACGTCCGCTGAGAACTGTGACAGATATACGCCTTTTCTTTTCTGTAAATCAATTTGAAACGCTACTGATGCCTGCTGTACTGCTGCTGATGCTGATGTCTGCTTCTGTATGCGGTGTGGTGCGGCTTTCGAGGAGGAGGAGGATGAGGAGGACAAAACATTTATTGGCGCAAGGGTTCGGGGCCCCCTTGCCCCCTGGGTCCCGCACTCAAACGTTCATGTTCAATCTGTCCATGACGTATGCAGCCCGTCGAACTGCGATCTTTTGCTTCGCCGGGTCCTTGGAGCGTAGTGTGGTCTCCCAGTCTTCCCTAGTCCGGAGTGCCACCGATCTGCCGGGGGGAGGAGACGCCAGGCAGGTTAGTAGGATATGGGGCAGTGTCGCTTTAGGGGCTTGGCAGAGGGGGCAGGTTGGCGGGATTGATTGATAGTGAGATAATAGGGAGGGAGTGGGGAGGGTCCTCGTTTGCAATAGTCATCAGAGATACTGTTCCCTGGTGGTAAGGGAGGAGTGTGGTTGTGGGTATTGTTGCCGTTCTGCACGGAAGTGTGCGGTGAGCTCAGCAAAGGTATGCATGCGCTCCTTCGAGAAATCCCCCCCCCCCCCCCCCCCCCACACACACACGCACAAGTTCCGCCTGTGCCCGGTTTCTCGACCCTCGGGCTAAGAAGTCGGCGGCCTCGTTGCCGGGATTTCCCGCGTGCACAGGCACCCAGATGAGCTCAACGCGTCGGGGGTAGTGGGGGGCTGGTGTGGCTAGCAGACATTTGACAGAGAGGTGTACCCTGCCTCCAGCGTAATTTAAGATTGCGGTTTTGGAGTTGCTGATGATGTAGTTGGCACTATAATGTCTGTCAGGGCCATGGCGATGGCGGTCTCTTGAGCCTTTTCTGCTGTGGTGTCTGGTGGCAGTTCGAAGCTGAGGGGGTCGGTATTTGGTTGGTATAGTATACAGCCGTAGCTTCCCGGTCGTCTATAGCTGCATCTACCCAGAGCGCACCCGGGGCGTCCCCGTACCACTTGTGCAGTGCTTTCGCCCGGGAAGTCCTGCGGCCTTGATCCCGCAAAGGATGCATGTTTCGAGGTAGCGGTTTGATGTAGAGATATTCCCTGATGTTGGATGGAAGCGTGCTTAGATTTGGTCGTTGGCAGGGATTCCGATGTTAAGTTAGTGCAATATTTGTCTACCTGTGGGTGTGGCAGCAAGGCGTATATATTGGGCTTGAAGGTGTGTTTCACTTATTTCGCGTATTGCATTGTGCAGCCCCAGGGAAACAGTTTCTCGTTTCTTGTGTTCCCTGGCAGATTCAGAGCCGTTCTTGTCGCTTGCCGAATCATGGCGTCTAGCTGCTGAGTTTCGCCTGCGGTAAGTCTAAGATAAGGGGTCGCATAGAGGATGCGACCTACTGTGTAGGCGTGGATTATGGGGAGAGTATCAGCTTTTCGGAGTCAGTGCGTCTTCCCCGTGATTCGTCTTATTAGTTGCTCGGTGGCGGCGAGGGTTTGTTTCAGCCTTTTTAGTGTCTCTTTGTTCTTCCTGTCGTTCTGCAGATACATATCAAGTATGCGTAGCGTGTTCACTCGAGGGACGCGTCTACCCTGGATGTGTATCTCAATGTTCGTGTGGTATATTCCACCTTTCGGCGGCGGGATTAGGAGCTTCGATTTCCCTGGAGAACATTCGAGACCGATATCATGTGTGATAGTATACTATCCGCTGCAATTTGTAGGGTATTTTCGATTTGTCCGTCGGACCCATGTGTTGTCCAGAGAGTAATGTCGTCAGCATATAGCGTGTGCTGAAGGTGGGGGATGGCTTGCAATCTATAAGCAAGGGGAATAAGCGTTATATTAAATAGGAAGGAAGTGCCAAACGAAAGGCGCCGAATGGACGCCTAGATCGGACGCCCGGCTGGGTCAGCTTTGTACATACGTGAATCGCCTGGTACTGTCATTGATTGATTGATTGATTGATTGATTGATTGATTGATTGATTGATTAAAACTATAATTTCCACCGATTTAGGAGGCCCCCTACTCCCCGCTCCTGGCACGCAGGCCTGAGGAACGGGGGCTGGAACCTCCACGACTAAGGACTGGCGAATATGTCATGACCAGTCGTGATGTCATGACCGAATGTGACGTCATGACGACGTCACAACTTGTAATGGCGTCAACTGGTGATGACGTCCCCATCATTGTCACTATCACCATCATTATCGGTCACTGTCTACCGCTAACGGTGGCGGTCTCCATGACAAACGCGCTGGCATGACGCTAGACAAGGAGAACTAAGTTTCTCACGCGCCCGGCGTGGCTGTCAGGATGATTGACAGCTATAGTGGGGTAGAACGCCGGACATGAACATGAGGCATTAAAAGCTTTCGCCTTAAAAGAAGTACACAGGACAGTGCTGGACTAACTGTTAGTCCAGCGCTGTCCTTTGTACTTCTTTTCTTGAGTGTCTGTCCTTCGCTGGTTCATTGTGTTAAAGATGGGCTCGGAACGGCTCAGTTCACCGAAATGGGTCGGCTCATTTAGCGGCTGTTTTCGATTCAACCTCACGGCCTCAGTAACGGAAATGCTCAGAGATTATCGACTCGAAGCGAACGGCAATATGGCCTCAGAGCTTCGCAACTTAAAGATGGAATTGGCACCACCATATATAGGTAGTGCATGCGGAAGGGGAGTGTGGTAGGGACACCTGTATATTCGTTGCCATTTTATACTTTAATAAATCTCAAGTTTCAGTGAAGGAATACCACGCCGGTTATTAGAACGAGGTAATCAATCAGTATATCGAACACAACTTCAATTCCCCACCGCATCTTCAAGATGTCTTAAAAAAATAAACAGCACGTAGTCACGAGTACAGAAAATTTCGCGTACCTCTCCACGCAACGGCAATAAGTTCCCCCTGCGGGGAGTCGAACCCCTGACCTCGGCGACACCCGCAGCCACACACCTGCTACTCCGTTCCGTCGCAGCGCTCCAGGAATAGGCGGGCGAAAACGAGTGTGGAAACAGATTAAAAGCAGCGAGAAGTATACAAAACGAAGAGGAATCCCTTCTTTCTTTGCTCTTCCGCGAAAGCGAAGTAGCCCGTCGTCCTTGAAGACGCGAAAGGCAGCCGTGATGCGCGGCCGAGCGCGCCGCGCGACTAGAAGAAGAGGACTCGGAAACCCCGTTTCGACAGCCCTACCATCTGCTTCCGCGAGCGCTGAGAACGGCCGGCACTTCTCAGGTGTGTGCGCCGCGCGTATGCAACCACACTTGAGCTCGTGGCGGCGTTTCAACATAACTAGACGGGAGACGAGTAGGCATACACACGCATGTCAAGCACACGCCAAGGGCCAGAGCGGCGGCGACGACTCGGGTGGTGCTGTCTCCCTGAGCAGCTGCGAATGGATGGAAAGAGTACGGACACTCTGCGTGCAAGTAGTCTAGCATCATGCATGCATTCCGAGCGTGTGCAGTACTGTGTCCATCGTTTTATGATGGCCCGGATATCCACCAGTTATTAATGGGTGGTGAAACGCCTTTAGTGATGAAATTGCGTTTAAAGGGGGATCACGGACAGTTACGCCACATTCGGGAAATTTGCTTTTTCGCAAAATTTCAGGAAAAAAAGTCGCAGAGAAGAGAATTTTCATTGGTCGGCAAAAAAATGTTTAGGAGCCAAAATCTTCTTTTAAATATTTCTGGACTTTCCCAATTGCTGTGGGAAAAAGCGACAGATTCATGTCGTGAAACATCCCCTGCATGGCCTCCAGCAGTCAAAATACCTTCTAGCAGTGGCTCTCTTTGGCCAAGGTGGCCCCGAGCCATTAATATTAATCATCATTCATCGTTCTGAACTGTCGTGAGCTTATCAGAAGGCGTTCAGCTTTAACCCGAACTGTTGCCAAGAAGAGGAGACAAAAGTTTTGCTAGCGTTTTTATTCTCGCCCCCCCCCCCCCCCCCACACACACACACGTCTATGTTAAATTTATTACTTCGTGGCTGACACACTATGGCTTCAGTTTCCCCCATATGCCACTCAACGCCAAATACTACGCATTCTAGTATTAATATCTCTGCTGTAGAGCCGTATGGTTGAGATCGAGTGGCTATTAATCGGCAGTTATTCCTTTCTATTACGAGTACCACTAATACGTTACTATTGTTATCACAACTATTACTGCTGCTACTACTACTGACACTGCTGCTACTGCTCCTCACCCCTTCCATTTGTTTGTCATCCCACCCTCAAAGATTGAGCCCTGTACTCTGCCGAAGTTGGGAAAGCACGGTACTCATGCAAAATTGTTCACAAGACTGCTTTTTCACGCTTTTATGTTTGACCAACAAGAAGCGTGTGAGTACTGTGAAATTAAACATTCCCGAAATTTCATAAGCACGACATGAGCCACGTAATTATCAATGACCCTAACACCACCTTTCTTGCCACAAATGAAAGTATCTCGAAATAAAATTCATATACTAAGGAAGATATTCGAATAACATCGTACAGTAACTCTGGGGCTTACTTATAATCACCATCACTTCACAGTGGTAGCTCAGCATATAACGAAACAATTTGCTCTGATTCCATTTTTTTTTTAATTTCTGTCTGTTACTTCTAGATTTAATCGACATGAACCTTCTTTGTCTGCGTTCATTCTTGGATTTAATAATTTCTCCGCTCATTTGTATGTGTGACGTGTTTAAAGCATCAAAACAATGAATAAAGGAACAGACATGGAAGAGCGCTTCTTCGTCCGTGTTGTTTTAGCATTTTGAAATATGTCATACCTACATACACTAGCCTGATCCGCCATCCTCATGTGTAGGCGTATCTTTTTTTCTTTTTTTTTTCTTCAAAACCTTTCCATACGTCACCCTTTTCAGCCGATGGAGCAAATGAGCTTGTACAGTGCTCATTGCAATTAATAAGCACGATCGTTGTGCACAAAATCCTGCTTGTTAAGGTCTGACTGTATTTTTCTATCATTAGGTCACTATTTCGTTTTGTCATTTTCCCCTTAGTAGACCTGGTGCCAGATAATATCTCGTTTCTGCTTTAACGCGTGCATGCCGCTGGCAAGGTCAAATCTCTGTTTCAACACGATGCCCGCAGCCTTCACCGAAAGCATCACGATGTCGCCGATTAGCGCACGATGACGCAAAAGAACCGAGATCGGCAGATATTAACCCATGGAGACATTCGAGCCACCGACCACACACCGCGCGTGAGAAACTTATCGCCAACTCCAGGTTCCGGCCACGCATTGTTTGCGACCCTGAATTTTCCACGTTAATCGGACGCCCGACCCAGACCTCCCCGAGAAATCTTTAGATAGCCCACGTAATCTGCGGCTGCCGTACCTTCGCAGATTCATCAGCGTGATTTTTCCACCAGAGCCTCCGTTGTCTCCAACAACGTTAACGTTCTCCTGAAACCTGTAGTATTTTGCTCTAAACGAGCATCAGGCGTCTGCTCACCACATCACATATGGCCGGCACATGTCGATTCCTTCTCATCGATTTAGTTATGCTACTACTAACAAGAACTTGTTCCCTAATTTGTGCCGCCTTAAAGTTATTCCTACCATTTTCTCTTCAATATATCTAGATGTGTTCTGCCAAGCCTTTCTGCAAATTGCTCTCTTATCTTCAGACCCGTATAAAGTGAACACCGGCGAGGTACAACAATTCTTATCTTTTCTCGTGAACGATACCGGCAAGATGGATTTATTATCATCTGCCAAATGCACTTCCCCGCCGCCTCACTCTTTTTATTCGGTTTTCGGGCCCAGGATCTGCGGTCACTGCTTGGTTCAAATAGATGTAGTCCCTTTCCGATTTCGATACCACCAACCCAGTGAACTGTTCCCTCCCCAGAATGTGGAAGAGTACTTGTTTTAGATTTTTTTTTTATCTCTTCAAGCATGCGCTACAATTTTTCCCCCGATGCACTTGACATTATAAGGTCACCAGAAAATATGATGCTAATTAGGTGTTCGCCATTATTCATATCTGAGTGATCCAGCTATCAAACACCTCATTTAAACATGCGCTAAACAACCAGCGTAGAGAAAGTGCTTTACCTTGTCTATAACACGCTTTCAGAATGATACGTCGTTCCCTGCAGTTTTTCTTCGGAGGATACTATGCGGCGATACAACTACGCATTAATCATAGCGTCTATTCCTTCGAGACCGCAAGGACAGTCGTGCGCGTTTTCAAAGGACATCGCAGAACAATCGGCGCGCCGATTGTTTCTCCCAAAAGCCTAACGACCACAAGGCCACGCTGCACTGCAGTGGAAACGCATATGCCCGACGAAATATATATATATATATATATATATATATATTTTTTTTTTCTTGTCCAGGCTTCAGTCATAACCTAGTAACCATTTACTCTGTGCCAACCAGTGATTATTGAGGAACGGAAGTCAGCACAACCTCGCACTGCTAAGTGTTTTGTTGACTTTAACGGGGTTCGAGTCTGGCCTTATACCTGACGCCATTTCCCCTTAGCGTAAAACATGCATCGATAGCTTCTGTCGGACAGCCGCGAAAACGACCTTTCTTCAACGGCTGTGAAACGAGGCGCCTTGTACAGGCGTGGGCACTGGAGGGCTTTACAAACAATCAACACAAAGGTTGGAGGGAGGGGGGGGGGGGGGGGTGCATATATACTGCTACCTGCGTCTGCAGCCTATGCATTGGCGCGCGACCTTGGCGTGCTCCGAACCATCGACGTGTGCGGTCCGCAGCACGCGGAGTCACTTGGCTTCCGCTTGCCAAGGAAAAACATAGTCGCCCACCACCATCGCGCTTAAAACATCCAACAGACGATGTTCGCAATGAACGAAAAGGAAAGCCTATGCCACCACCGGCGAAGCGCTTGTCAACCTTTCTAGCCTCACTTTTAACCGATTACAGCGTCCAGCAATTCACAACCCGCAGCCCATGTTCGTGAGCGACCTCCATGCCCACAGTGCGCACGATTTGCGTGTGACCCAAATGCGGCTTACTTTAGCGGCTCCGGCTACGGCTAACGGTCGGTTTCTGGTTTTGCAGACGACCGCACGCGTGTACGCGCGCGAGCGCGCCGTCTGCCGCGCCGTCGTCTGCAACGCCGCAACCAATCGCAGAAGTCGCAGAAGTCGAGTTTGCTCAGCTGATTTCGCGTATGACGTTATGACGTTCGATTTCCGAGTTACAGGATGCATACGGCGCACGCGTAAATTCGTTATCGTCTGCGACGACACGGTCAATAGCGCGAGCGCGCATTTACTCATCGGTTTCTGCCGATGACGTCACGGGGAGCTCCTAAGCCGAGCACGAGTCATCACGCTTCATGCCGTGTCTCGTAATTTGAATTACATAGATAGAAAGCGACACCCGCCCTGTATACGCAATGAAGGGGAAGGAAGGATGGATCGGAGCGGTACGTCGCCGTGTCAAGGCCGTTTAATTTCGACGGCGGCCCGTGGCAGCAGAGCTATATCTCTCGCGGCTCCCAGTGGGAGACATGGCGTGCTCTGCCACTGAATGCGGGACCCCGCTGTTCTGCTGACATGAACGTCAACGCCGAGATACGCCCCGTGCACTATGCGAGTGTGGGCGGAGCCGAACTCGAGAAAGACTCGTTAAGGCGTTGCGCCACATTTTGAAATCGAAGTGACGTCTTCGTGCTAACCTGTGCTGTCGAGAATTAAGCTGCACACCACCGACAACTCCGTAGCGAGTCTCCGCTTAATGTGCGATCCCACGGCTGTTCGATGAAAGCGAACCAGAGCGTTGCGTCAAACGTGGCTAACGGTGAGGCTCCAGTGCACGAAAAACGAATTCAAAAAGGGGCTTCGGCAAACTGCACCCCGCGTAATTGACTGAGAACGCTGATTGTTCCCTGTTTCCATGCGCCGCTTTCAGCTTTCGGGCTTCGTCATTGGCTGCTGCCGCACAGTTGAGTGTTTTTTGTTTTCTTCTTTTGGGGTATTTAATTAATCACGAAGTGCGACGAGACGAGAGGCGCAGCGGGAGCACGAATGCGAGACTCAAATATCCTTAATTTTCCTTACAACGTGTGTGAATGCTGTCAGGGTTTAGTGTTCGATTAACATCATTTATTGAAGCCCTCTATACAGCGCCCAAAATGACGTCATAGTAAGGGTGGGTTGATTACATGAAAAGGAACAGGATGGACTTCGAAATACGTCAAAAATCAGATGAAAACAAAAATTAAACACTGACAACACTGGCGGCATATAAAAATATGTCACGTAAGGCAGTGTTGTACAGCGAATAGTGTTGTCACTTCGGTTATTAACGAAGTGATTGGCCCTCGGGAAATATACAAATCTTATCGGTTGAAATGAGTTCCAAAAAGAAGCCAAGGAACACTGTAAGGTGCGCTGATAAGCGAAGAAAAGAAGAAGAAAGCGGAGCTGATTGTCTATAGCCGAGAAGGGACCTGCCATTCTTGCACTGAGGGAGCAGATGATAGTCAGCGCGACAGTCCACGACATCTTATTATGTAACCTCGACATTCTGACAATCACAATTACGAATTAAAACATTTGTTCCAAACTAGCACACTGCATTTATAAATATTCCGTGGTCGGTGCCTCTTATAAAGTTGTTGCTCAGTAATGCTGTACATACTATCGCGGACGAAGATTTCGCCCAGACACGGCTATGGGGAACAGAATGGGAAACTACGCCCATAATGGCTATAGTTATCTCATCCCTCGCGATTTTGTTCCCTACTATACGCCGTAATCATTTCAATTGATACGAACGCAGCAGAATAAAAAAAAAAAAAAAAAGAAAACCCGCGAGTTCGCTTTATGCACAATGATGTATACATATACTCACATCTTTTTCTTAACGAGTTCATGAGGTAGCGGCAACATCTTTGTTTCGGACGGACTTAAATCTCCATGATGTAAATGAGGCGGTTTTTGATGACGCAGTAAATAATATTTTCGAAAGCAGTCACATAACTTTCCGCATTTGACCACCGTAGATATTAAGGGGAGATGTTTTATAATCACACCGACAAGCGGTAGCAAAGGGTGTAGCACGCTTTCCCTGATGGCGGTTTCCGCGTGTCAAGTGCAATGTGTCATCCCCCAGCAGTGCCGAGGAGGAGGAGGAGGACAAACATTTATTATTTGAGGAAGTCAGGCAGGCGGGAGCTTCCGCGTTAGATGGCCAGGAGCTCTTGAGCTCTGGCGACCTGGGTTGCACGCTCTATAGCCCGCAGTTGGATTACCGGGTCCGAGCTGAGCATAGCGGCCTTCCACTGCTCGCAGGTGGAGAGCGCTGCAGATCCCGCAGAGGGGGGTCTCGTGGGCATGCCGAAAGTATGTGGTGTAAGTTGGCCCTCTGGTGGCATAAATTACAGTACGGTGTGTATAATGCAGGGTATGCATGGGCGTAGGTGACTGGATTTGGGAAGGAATATGCGTCTGTAATTTTCGCCAGGTGACCTCCTGTGCCTTTGTAAGAGATTTGTGTCCCGGAAGGTATAGGGTACGTGTTTTACGAAAAAGTAGTGCAATTTCTTGATAGGAAATTCAGAAAATTCAGGGTGCATATTCTTCGGGAGAGGTAGGATATTCAAGCGAGTTCGCAGACTTATTGGAAGTGACACTTTGTCCTGTCTTGTTGCAGGGTAACCGATATAGAGAGCGTCAAAGATAAAGCGTCCGGTCGGTGTGTGGATTAGCCGTTCGTATTGAGAGGTGAAGTGGGCCTCTACCAGCTCGCTAAGTGTGTTGTGAACTCCGAGGGCATTGAAGCGGAAGAGCCACGCATGCGTTTTTCCGTGTACAGGCTCCCCCTGCTCCCAATACACTTTCACCCCACCCTTCTTGTCAGCAGTGGCAAGAGCTTTGGCAGGGGTCAGCGTATACATATATATCCCTACTGAAAAAATTGTATGAGGCAATAACCTCACATTTTCTCACACAATCTCAATCAATTCACATAAGGAATCACATAAAAGTCGCATATAATTGCATAAAGTCTCATAGCTTCTTGTACATTATCATAAATTATGTACGATATTTTATGATAGTGATGTGAACCGTATGAGAGTCTATGCCATTAGGTGTGATTTTATGAGGTTATTGGCACGTTAGATGGCATTCTCGAGGCATTGCAGATGAAGCTATGTGATGTTAAGAAGATAGTGAGAGACCGGAAAGCGTGGCGTGACATGGTCCATAGGGTCACGAAGAGTCGGACACGACTGAACGCCTGAACTGAACTGATGGCACGTAGAACTTTTGGTTTTTCAGTAGTGTGTCCCCTCCCCACCTCCACGGCGTCTTGGCAACGAGCTTGTAGTCGTTTTTTTTTTTTTGTTTTTTTTTTTTTCAATCACCAACTTTCAATCACTAGAGGTAATATATCCATTCATTTGGGGTCTCTAGCGTCATGTATGTACATTTTCGAAACGAAAACTGGCCTCAAAATTATTTGTCACCGTTCCGGACCATACGGTGCATATGACTCTTCGTATAAAAGAGCTTCGCATTACAAAAACTAACTGACTGCTTGCTTAGAGTCTAGGTATACGTTATTGCGATAGAATTTTTTGTTGTCGTTTTTGTGACAGAAAAAATAAAAACTGCCCCAAAGGGTTTACTAGTCAGGTGTAAAAACCTCTATAGCCTAAGCCATTCTTTCGACCCGTGAGGAAACGTCCTACAGAACGGCAACGCGACCTATACGCGGGACTAATCAACGCCGGTAAACAGCCCTCATTTTCACACACAGACGTATGACGACCCAGACCAGCAGTGCGTTGCCCCTGAACTCCTTTTGGCACAACCCCTGACCAAACAAGGCCTCATGCGCACTCTGCCAGACACCTTGCCTTGCTTAGGCCAGATGTGCAATACCCATCCGGTACGCGGCTTGGAACTTCCTGGCTTTCAAGCATCGATCTTCGCCGGCATCCTCATTATAATAAAAGAGCAGTCGAAGTTAGTCGTCCCACTCCCCCTTTAGTGCTCCCGAACGTTCACCACGAAGCGACGTCATATATCCCTCGCAGGAAAGGCTAGGCCACCGTCGATGTTCTCTAATCGGTCTCGGGCTCCGTGATCGGAGTGGCGATGTTATCTCCCCACTCCTCCTCGTCTAGGTATGCAAGCGACCGAGCAGTGAAGCCGGCTGCGCTACCATCCACATCAATCCATGCCGTACTCGCCCGACGCGCGGCGATGCTCGTCGGCCTCTGGTCTTGGGTACTGGCGGTCGGCGGATGCTAATATGGAGGCCTCTCCAAACAAGCGACCGAGAAACCGCCGCTTCCGCTATGTGCGAAGGGAAAGAGGTTCGTGAGAGTCGTTACCGCGATGGGATATCCGCACTATAATATCTGCACCACCGCGATCTGCACTGGCAATTCTTCTGATCCAATATGGAGTCGTTACGGAGGACTCGATCCCTCTAGGTAAAATGGCATCTGTTTAAAGATTTAGCGATAAACTCGCGCTTGCTGGTCGACCGTAGTAGCCCCATGTGACCCACAAAGTGTGTTCTTGGCGGTGCGAAGGACTAAAAAGTCAGTCGTGGGTTCACCCTGGTTAACCATATAAATCCATGCGAAAGCGTGGAGGTCAAAGGTCAAAGGCAAACCTAAAGATCGAGGGCCATTTCCACCATGACGGACAATGTCCGCCTGGATGACCCTGGATAGAAGGGGAGGGGGGGGGGGGGGGGGTGAACTATACGCTATATATGACTTGGCTGTGGATAGCCTGTTGCCAGTTTTCGTAAAAGACACCCTCGAGGTCAGGTGTCGCACAAGATTCGTTATCGTGTTTGATCGTGAGAAATGCTTCCACGCTAGAATCACACTAACTCTCTGTCACCATGTATATGGAGGCCTGAATGAATTCAAAGGAAGGCATACCGCACCCAAGAGCGCTCTAACTGCGTGTTTTGAGTGTCCACTGAGAAGTGAGATAGCTTTGCGCGTTTTCAGTTTTGCGAAAGTTTGTCTAAGACCGTCTTCGTGTTGACTATGTACCTGAGGTCTAGACCCACACGCTGTTGCTAAGCCAATTAAGATGAGGTGTCCGTATAATCACTTTCATTCTGAAAGAGCGACAAAGAAGACAAAAACGCTGTCCGCTGTTTGAAAGCGGCTGCATGGACTGAAACGGGGCAGGGGAGACTTTCGACGCGAGCTTTGAAGAGATTTGCGTGAATATGACGTCAGTGATGAAGGAGGCTGTGTATGCACGAGGGGTGCGTGAAAGAGAAAAAGGTCAGTTAAACTATACAACCCAGCGAGTGTAAATATGTCACGCTGCTCGACAGAACACGAGCTTGAAAATGTTGCCAGCTGAAGAGTTACCCGATTGAGGCGTGCCTTACTTCAACCTGCCGTGCCTGTAAGATTTATTAAAGTGTTATT
This sequence comes from Amblyomma maculatum, assembly GCF_055883805.1. Lineage (NCBI taxonomy): Eukaryota > Metazoa > Arthropoda > Arachnida > Ixodida > Ixodidae > Amblyomma > Amblyomma maculatum. The sequence continues at coordinate 20,015,860 of NC_139354.1, forward strand.
GTTTATATTGAAATCAGTTTCTAATCACACGCGCAGCTGCAAGGCGAAAAGTATGCGTTCGAATTCCCGCTCACTTTATCTTCGCAGCAATTAATTTCACCTAGCGCTGTGTTTTTGTAAGCACTGGTCAGAAGACATGTTCAACGAATGTACGGCCACCGGAGTACAATACTTTCCGTTTCGCTGCATTAGATTTTCTTATTCACCCGCCTGACTGAGTGATCACAGTTACAGCGCGAGAGCATGAAGCAATAACGAAGTGAAAGCATAATGATTAGAATGAAATAGAATTCGAATGAAATCATCATATGACCGTGCCGCGCTTTCCATGCGCAAAAAACGCTATACCAGCATACGCCCCTAAATAGTAACCGCGCTATTACATAGAGTCACGCACAAAATTGCTCGATCGTGAAATGCATCTGTTAGCCACACGTATTCAGCAATGTTGGTTAAGTAATAGCGCATCGTATTTACATAGGGTCTTCTAGTCTAGAGGCATTTTTTTTTTTCCATGGAACACATGGGTCCCCGATGCTGGAAAGAACAGCGCTCTCGTGCGCCTGGAAGATTTCAATTACGGAGGGAAAACCTCTTGTTGCCATGCTCTATCTCATTACTGACACCAGAAAAAACCAAGCAATAACAGCGTCCCTTCTATGTCGTTAGCGTGCGAGCATCCATGAAAAACTTTCCATAGAGTTCTTTTTTTTATATAACAGAACTGCGACAATAATGTCAGAATCAGACCGGGAAGCAATCGCTACGGAGCGAAGAACTTGTTTCTGCGCGCGTCCTTCCATCCTAGACTAGTTCGCGGCTTCGCCACAACGTGGCGTCAGTTTCGTGCAAAATCGTTAACAATGGGTCGCGTGCAACGGAATACCTGTACCGGAAATATCTGCCGGACATCTGCGAAATATATAATAGACGTGTGTGATAGACATGTTACCACACGCGCTAGAGACGATTGCACGCATCATACGAGTGTACGAACATGTGCAACAGATGCGTGACATATATATGTCTACTGGACGTATGTAGCGGATACTTGCAACATACCTACAATGGACGTGCACTTGGGCGGATAATGCGTTGCAGACCCTTGCACACAAGATATGTGGCGGACATCCTTCAGATGTCCTGTGTGAAAGGATATATGCGTGACAGTATGTAATGTATGTAGCGGGGCTCATACGTGTGTGGGACAGGTCGAACGTGGCGGATACCAACATAAACGGCCAAGGAGAGATCACAGACGGCACACAGTGTTAGGGGAGCTGGACTGGGAAAAAATGCAACCAAAACGATCATCGCGAGCAAACAACAACAGCTGCTTAAAGCGGAAAACGAAGCATGGGGATTAAAAAAAAAAAAAACAGACTTCCGATTTAAACTGCTTGATTGGCGTTATCTAAGAGAAAACCTTTACACGATAGTTGATAAGTTGTACCGGACCGGAAACCTCGAAACTGATTAGTATTCGACGAGCGACCGATCGATCTCTTCCAACTGCTGCGTAGAACTCAAAGAAAAAGGTGTGTTGCGGCATCATTAGCATAACATACGCTTAGTAGGCATCATTTAACACAAATACAGGGTTGAAAAAGTGTTCTGGTTCATGTTTAGCACTAAACCCGAGGACGCGGGTTCGAATCCCAGCCGCGGCGGCTGCTTTTCGATGGAGGCAAAAATAGGCGCTCGTGCGCTTTTCGATGGCTGACACGATGACGTAGACACGCAAGTTTTGTTTGTGTTTCATATTTTATTAATTGAAATGATGTGTAATGCATTGTTGTACACGGATCACGATGCGGTATATTTGCCTATGGCAGCTAAATAATCATAATTCGAATTACTTCTCTCAGCTGTTTCGGTTACGGTTTAAACAGCCGACCGTTGGCTATGACTTCAATGTTGCGTAGGTTTCACGTGAGGAAACAAGTGAGAAAAAAAAAAGTTCTAAATTAGTATGAGGCCGTATGTGAACACCGTAGATTAATTCGTGTGCAGTTATGTCTTGCGTATCATTAATAAAAAACATCATTAAATTCAAAAATAGTTATTTCAAAATGAATTAAATAAAACATTGTTAATAAAAGATGCCGGACTGAATGCCTACCACGGCGGCCGCTTTTCAATGGAGGCGAAAAGCAAGGCGCCCGTGTGCTGTGCGATGCACGTTAAATAATCCCTTGTGCTCGAAGTATATTGTTGTTGTTGTTCTCTAAATTGATGGCTCTAAATTGTTGTTCTCTTCTGAATTGATGAAGCATATTGTAACGCTACTGACGACGACCCCGTATCAGGTGGTAGAAGAGAACAAAGGCAGTGCTCTTTGGAGCTATAGTAGGCCTCTTCAGCTTGTCCCGCTTCCATCAGCCCGGTAAATAAACACCCCTAAATAAACAGGTATCATGATGAAGTGGTAGCGACACTTGGTTTCCATATTATATATATATATATATAGAGAGAGAGAGAGAGAGAGAGAGAGAGAGGGAGAGAGAGAGAAAGCAAATGTCGCTGCCACTTATCATCATGGCTATCGCTGTGCGTATAATATTACTAGAATACGTAAGTTGTGCCAGACGCGTTTGTAGTACTTTTTACGGAAACAAACGGAAACATGAACTCCGGGAAGTGATCGAAGGAAATACCTGATGCGATACAGAAAAGAGAGAGAGAGAGAAACTACGTTATTGCAAACTTAAACAAAGACCTGCAGCCATTCCTTCATCATGCAGGACAGCCCATGGCCAGCTGGCAGGCTGCAGGTATCGTGGGTTGCAATAATCCGGATGTTCATGCTAAGCGTCTTAGAATTAGCACGTTTCAACTCGCAAAAAAAAAAAAAAAATCAATAATGAAGCTCGAATCGGGCTAAGAACTCGAGCAGGAAGAGCAAGAATGGGGGCGTGTGCGCACATTTTCGTCAAATTAAACTCACTTAAGCGCGGTACATAATACATGAGTTGTTGGTGCGCGCTGTAGACGTGAGTGTCCAAGAGAGGTGCGCTAGCTAGCTGTGTGTTATATAGTAAATATGGGCACACACTCGAGATGCTTGCCTGCTTAATATACACCCGGCTGGCGCTGTGCCCAATGAAGACGACGAAGGACGGAAGCCGAAACGATGTACGCCAGGCGCATGGACACGCGGGTTCGCAGGTTGTCCGGCGAGCGTGTAATAACTTACGAGCGGGTGCTTGCGCCCGCTACGGCGTACGGGGAGGAAAGAGAGAGGTCGCGCATCAATTAGCGCACCGGAGGGCATTCAAGAGGGTCCGCAGTTTAGAGCGCGTGTGCATGCGCTTCTGAATGATTATGTGTGCGTGCGTGTGTTCGCTTGTGTGCGACGCCTTTACCGTGCGTGCGTATGCTTGCGTGATAGAGGAGGCTGCGCAGCCGGGAAGCCGGCTTGCTGCAGCCAGCTGCCAGCACGTGCCTCGTATATGTATCTGCAGCACGTGATGCGGGCATCTCCGAGACCGATACGTCGCGGACTTCGAGTCCCTAACGGTTGTCTAGGGCAAAAACAATAGTTGTGGCAGATTTATCTCAGTTGGCCAAATGCAGAGTACGGGCGAAAGGAAGTTACGTTTAATTCCGCTTTCGGATCGAAGTTAGAGTTTCGGGCAAATTCAGATGCATTTCTCTCCGCGCCACCTGCCTTTCTCTCCCCGGGTAGCGCAGTGACGGTACCCCCCCCCCCCCCCCCCCCTTCAACACACGCACACGCGCGCGCGTAATGCTTAATCATGATAACGCATTAAACACTGAGACAGGGTGAATATTCGGTAGACCTCACTGAGCAGCGTTCTGGATTATTCCAGAACAGACCCGAATACATAAAAGGTATATACATATACGGATAACCACACGAGAGGGATATAATTGCAGCATATTGATTCAAATATGTACAATAATCGATTATCCAGTTCATGCTGTCACGGCACAGCTGAATGTCTCCGTCTGACCACCTCCGCCTCAAGTAACCATGACGCAAGGTGCTTTCCTTGGGCATGTGAAGAAAGCCAATAGCCGCAGGCAGCAAGGAACGTGTAGAGAAATGTTTATGTTTTCACTTAATGTGTGGCACTGGTCAATGAGAAATTAATAGCGTGCCCATTTTCTATCCTTAAAATATATTTTATTAGGGAGAAGAAAACCATTCGGCAGAGATACTTAAGAGTGCTTGTGTGTGACAATACGAAATCATTATTCCTTGTGGCCGCCATTTGGCCGTATACCTTGCCACGTGCGCTGAAGTGCTGGTGCAAATTTCCTTGCGTATTTATTGCCCCACATTGGATTTTTTTTCATCATGACACCTGGCACCGACGGTGACTCTCCGGTTACCCTTGAGAAAGTCCTATAGGCAGTACTTCTTCAAAAGCAACACGGCGCAGCTGTTACCTCGATCCCTTCATACAGCGCGAGCTGAGGGCTTTTGCCAGCTCTCTTCGGCGAGTGAAATACCTCGGAAGGCGCGTTTGCTGTCATTATTGACCTTTGCTGCACTCCTGCTGAACAGCTCGGTTGTCGCAAAACGAACGGTTCCCAATCTTTTCATTCTTGTTATTGCGGGCTGCGCCCGGAGAGCTGTATCAAAGAAAGGCACGCGTGCCTATACACTTGCGGCTCGAAGAATAACAGGTGTGCCGGAGAGGGAAAAAAAAAAAAAAAAGTCAGGGCGTCGTTCTCTAGCCGTCGCTTCCCATCGCAGTACTCCTCTCAGACTCACGTTCGAACACCGGCTGCGCTTTGAGGAGGGAGGGACCTTTAGAGTCGCGGCTGTTTACTCTACAGTAGCAGCATGCCTTCTTGAATGCATTCGTGAGATACGAAGAAACAAAGAAAAAGAAACTTGCAAGCTAATTCGTGCTACGCCTGAATTCAAAACGATGTGAAAAAACTTCAGCAGAAATGAAATAGCCCGAAGGCGAAAAGAAGAGAGGACAGGAAACAGTGCTCTTTCCTGTCCCCTCTTCTTTTCGACTTCGGGTTATATCATCTGCGCTGAAGTTTTTTCACATCGTTATGGGCCAACTAGCCCAACAAATAGATTTACTTCAGTACGCCTGAATTACCATGTAGCCTGTAATTTTTTACCTGATACTTCGCAGTGCAATGGGATACTCCTTACAGCGTTACGGGTTGATTTTCGTATCGTTTCTCGTAAGAAAGCTTCAACATAGGCCCATGGAAGCTCGAGCCTAGAAACATTGATCGTACCCAGGCAACCACGTAGTTAGCATAGGATGTATGCTGCCCAGTATGGGAGTATATACACTTATAAAAACAAGAATCACGTGAAAGATGATAGCACGAAAGAGCGACCATCTTCACCTGCGTGCGCCTTGAAGACCAGGGTTACCGCAGTAACGCGACCTTACGTCGGAAGGTTAAATAGACATCGAAATCACTAAGCAGTGGTAGAGAGAAAGTTGGCAACAAAACGGCAAGCGCAAGGAATGCAACGGATAAAACTTAGGTTGGAGAAATATTGCTGTACGGCTCGACTCATCGAAGATGAGGCAAAGTGTGTGTTCGCATGGCGTGTGCTCGGGCCCAGATTCCTTGGCAGCGGTCTGTGTCTTGACGTCCGGTGCGCCCTGTGCTTGTGTCGCGTTCGGTGTGGGTGTACCAGTGTTTTGCGTGATGTGTACGCCTCCTGTCACGTAATATCTTGGTGGAGGTGCGGACTTTCCCATCCCGCGTGGTGTGTACGCCTCCTTCCACGTAACAATATGTAGAGAGAAAATAAATGTCTTGCAACTTTACAATTTTAGCAAGTCATTCTGAACTAACGCGGCACATAAATCTACCGCTCTACGCATGAGAGGAACAAGTGTCAAATATCGGTGCGAAGAGAAGATGGATATCATGTGATCACTGCTCGACGACCATGCGAGCGAAGGATAAATGCACCTGAAAAGTATTCGAGAAGAAACGTGCAGCAAATGAAGGGCTTTTTATGACACACCTACAAAATAAGGATGCCGACGGGAAGCGAAATTAAGGAAACCAAGAGGGAGCGTTCTTTCTTTATTTGTGACTTAAGCCGGAAATTATGAGTGCAGTTACTCAACGGGTTAAAAATAATTAATTAGAAAGTAAAGGAAACTAAATTCGGCAGAAGCATTAAGATTGCTTACGTGTGACACTGCGAAAGCATTGTACTGACTATAAGTCGTTAATATGTCATTACGCTACTAAATTAGTGAGTAATGCTACGTTGCACAATGTGTGCCAGTTTCTGCATGAACGCTTTCAAAGATAGGTTATAAGCAACACAAATAACCAATAAAGTAGAATATTGAACAGCCGCCGCCGATGCTTGATTGGTAGACCACCGGACGCGATATTCGGTGGTCTCGGGTTCGGTCCCCACGGGCAACGTGTCGTTGTTTTTTCTTCGACCCACTTTCTAATCAATTATTTTAACCCCATTGAGTGATTTCACCAACAATTTCATGTGAAGACCAGAAATAATAAAAAAAAAAGTTCCCTGCGCTTGCCTTGATATCACTGCCTATTGACTCCCTTCATCTGTACCTGAATTGAATTGTAACCTATGCATCCAAAAGGATTTTCAGGTTACTGTCCCTTGCACAGAAGCTTTCGACCCTTTTGATATCGTGTACGTCTACACAGATTCAAAATATTGAATAGGACTACACAGTAGTCCCATTCAATATTTTGAATATTCAGAACATACAACGGGTCAGAACGTAGTATCCCGAACATCCTTAGCCGGCGAGAGTCCCTGACTGCTACAGAACGAAAATGCGTTCATCAGCGCCTCTACCGGTCTGTCTGTACCGACCTGAGAGTGAGGCGAAGTGCGGATGCAGGGCTTGGGTAAGTATGCATAGCCCACATTGAAAACCACCCTCAATGCCTCCTAATGGCGCAGCAGCCGCTTGGCAACAAACTTTAAAAGCATTCAATTGCGCTTTCTCTTCCTTCTCTCTCCCTCTCTTTCTACAAAGCTTTCTTTCTTTGCTTTGTTTTTTTCCTTCTGGAATAATTTAGAGCACCGCCATGATTGATTCCCTCGACAGCGCGTGAACCACTCCCATAGCAACGAAAAAAAAAGAAAAAAAGAAAGAAAACAAGAGAACGTGCACATAAGAGCGCGGTTGTTGCGCGGAGCTTCAACGTTTTTACCCCGCGAGTAGATGCGTACTGAGTGCACGCCCCAGACGTTATCTATATGGAGCGTACCCGAGAGTGGTGCGCGTGTAAGCTCGTACGAACACACGTAGCCCGGCACCTTTCCTTCCCCGCACACACCTTCCCTCCTTCCTCTCCTGTCGAGCACAGAGAAGGCCACATCCGTCTCACATATTTGCCATTCTCTCACCTTGCACACAGAGTGAGCTGTGTTTGTGTGTGTTTAATGCACCGCGCAATCCCTTATCTGAGAGTCGCGGTCTGCCGTCCGCCCTGCATACACACGCGTCATAAAGCGGAGCACTTGATGCTCGCCTGAGTTATATATATATATATATATATATATATATATATATATATATATATATATATATATATATATATATATATATATATCTATGTGTGTGTGTGTGTGTGTGTGTGTGTGTGTGTGTGTGTGTGTGTGTGTGTGTGTGTGTGTGTGTGTGTGTGTGTGTGTGTGTGTGTGTGTGTGTGTGTGTGTGTGTGTGTGTGTGTGTGTGTGTGTGTGTGTGTGTGTGTGAAGGAAAGAAGCCAACAGTCGGCGAGGCCAAGGAGAGCATTGGGGATAGTATTTTATGGCTCTTTTTATTATGTTTACTTCGTTAATCACATAAATGAGTAATGTAATCTGTTTAGGGGAAAGATAATTAAACACAAAGTAGAAGGAAAAACCACGTGCCGATGGTGGGAACCGAACCCACGACCTCCGAATATCGCGTCCGGTGCTCTTCCAACTGAGCTACATCGGCCGCTGTCCCCCCTGCTACTTTCTCGGGTATTAATGTTGTCTATACACGAACCTTGAGAGTGTTCACCAGCGCCACCCTCAACTATAGCGGTGGACGATATATATATATATATATATATATATATATATATATATATATATATATATATATATATATATATATATATATATATATATATATATATATATATATATATAGCAAAAATGAAACAGTCGGCCGCAGAGGCTTCGGGCGAGCTGGCGTGCTTCTGCAACTTTATACGCACTAAAGTTAAGCCTGGATCTAACGCAATCGACACAAAGCCGATAACTATACGACAGATCGAAAAGCGCTCAATAGAAACGAGTGGGAACGAAATATCTCTGACGCAGCAGCAACATGACGTCTGCCGCAGTTCCTCGACGGTGGTCGCCCGATTTCACCGAAATTAAACGCAGAAAATATTCCTTTTTTTCTTTGTTATGAAGCCTAAAGCACGTACCACTACGACCACTACTCACCAAGCCACTATATCATCACTATAACCTACCACTGAAGTGTCGTTACCAAGTTTCTACAGCCGGCATTTTATTATAGCCGGTCTTCGTCGTAACTAGAGTTACGTTATCACCCCGATGCTTCACACAAACGTTGACGCCGCCGATGCCGGACAGTTTTTGTCTTTTCAAATTCAAACCCAAATTCAAATTCAATTTATTTCAGCGTCTTTTACATCGATACTGGGGGCGGTAATAATTTCTGCCCAATTAAACTGACAACATCAGGTAATTTTCAGCACCTGTCTGACTGCTAACCTCTCTGTCGTCGTTTTTGAGCATGGTGTAGCAAAAAATAATAATAATAATAATAAAAAAAAAACAGTCTCGTACGAAAGTATGAAAGGGATATGTAAGCCCGTAGTGACGCATACTGATCGTTCAGCGAACATCCAATCAACGCCCAAAGGCTTAAGACATTAGTTTTATATGGTAAAAAAAATACAAAAGATTATGCGCTGCCCCCTGGAAGCATCGGCTACCACGCTTCTCTTCTCACAAAGATGGATGGCTACATTCTGTCAGATAACCACACCCTGCCCTCTACACTGTACTCTACACTCTGCCACACAACCGCACTTAAAAAGGCCAGACTTCTATCCCTTTCGGAGTGTTTACATAAAGACAGTTGTGCCACTCCCATCACCCTGACCACGCAAATCACATGACCACTGAGGTCGCATTCTCATTGGTCAGAAGCTGGCCAAGTCACCTGACGCCACAGTGGTGAGTGACGTCCATGGTTTCCTGTAATGCCCGCCACCAGCGTACGACGCGAGCTCCGAAAAACATAACTGTTGCAGACATCGCTTTTACACATAAGCTAGGAGAGGCCGAGAAATTCAACATGGATCGCTGCCAGATAACGTTTCATGTATAAGCAAGCAAGTAAACTGCATGCGATGACGTCGGTACTTTAGGACGCTAATCTCTGAGGCTAGGCCATCCACTTCTCGTCAGTGATCGTGGAGCCATACAGGACGTCGCGAGCTTGAACCGTCTTTTGCTGCGGCAAAGACAAAGCATAACGAGAAAGAACTATTTTTCCTTCTGGCTATGCTTACGTCTGCACGAAAGCAGAAGACGCATTTGTCGCCGAGAAAGTTGGATTTAAAACGCTTTCCAACAGGTCGATTCGATCTCGTGAAGTCCTTGCCGAAACAGAGGAGCTGCCACCATTGAAAGTGAGTGGCATTGTAGCGTTGCCTCCGTGATCCGAGGTAAAAGATCAGTGTTGATGCACATGGCGACATTTGAATTTAGTTCCGCGGTCTTTTCTTGTTAATAAAAGGTTCCGTTCTTAATGAAAGTGATTAGAACGCGGCGCCCTCTACTAATACACGCCAACTTGAAATTTTGTCCTTGTCAACTGCACTATCGCTTGTCAACTGCACTGGATTCCTGCGTCGACGCCCTCGAATAAACCGACACTCCTCTTTACTGCCCACAACTAGCTCCGCCGCAGTTTTTTTATATGTGACAGGCATTCGCAACATCCCGATTGTCGTCGCGCGGTGCACAGAACTAGCTGTGAGACTGAGGCACACATAATAAACACGCAAGGTTCGCCTGGTGGGGACTGTCAGATAAGGGTTCGCGTAGGCGGATGCTGTCAGGGCTTTTCTTTGCCTGCGACCGGTCCCCTCCATCCCATCAACTCTCTCAACGCCATGGGTGGGCCTGCTGAGATTAAAAAAAAAAAAAAAAAAAAAGAAAAAAGAAGCGATACCTGCATATTATTTATTTATTTCAGGGCGGAAATTCATTTTTGAGATTGCGTGCCAAATTTTCGGCCAGTTTCGAGTCGTCTCCGTCGATACCGCATTACGATCACAGGTTACCTGATATCACAGGTAACAAAAGACGAAACGCACGTCTTTATACATGGACGCGCATTGAATACAGAACGCGTGGGTAGGAAGAAGGGTTATGAAAGTTATTCAGGTAAGCTCCTAGTTTAACAAAAATATAAAGGAAGGGGAGAACTGATAGACGACGAAAGAGTACAGATAGCCTTGATCTATATAATATTGGGGCTCCTTTAAAGGCAGTTAGTAGGAATCATCGTTTTTAAACCCTTTTTTGAATGCGAATATAATTCTATAGTACTTGCACACAGAGCATTTCATGTGTTAACAAACAGAAATGCTGCCTGTAACAGCAACAGCTGTTACAGGCATGCTTCCTGATTCTACGGCGTATAACACACCGCGCCATGGTGACAGACAGCATGTAGTGGCGTCACGCATCACGTCATCGCAACCCGCCAAGCAGACTGGCTTGCATGCCTGACGTCACAGCGACGCACCGTGCAAAGTGGACCGAGCAATGTCGCATCCCTGGTGGCACCATTTAGTGACATAACGTGAACTCTGCTAGAGAATAGGGAATGTAGTAACCAATAGAAAGTACGGTATTCAGCATTTTAAACAACTATCACCGAATTGCACGTTCCGCGCCCAATAGGTAACAGTCTAATCGGTTTTTGTTGTACCCCTTTAACACGCTGAGTGTTTGAGGGCACTGCAGAAGCTTACAAAGGCAAGTTTTCTGAACAAAAGAAGTGAACAGGAGAAAATATGAGTACGGTTTAAAAAAAAAAATGCGCAGAACTTCGAAAACTGCATAGATGAAGCCAGCCGTATGTCACAGCAGAGTGGCCATATACCAAAGCACTGTAAGTTCTTTCTTCGAAACCTAACCCAACCTTACATATTGATACTTAACAATATTTTCTTACATAATATAACTCTTTTTGAGACCAGTAGGCGAAAGCAGCGGTTGTTCAAGCCACGACTTGCTCCAGTGACAACCGTCGATGCTTCATCTGTATTTTTCCAAGTAATTTTTTTACACTTCAACAGCTATTACCCATAAACAACAGATGTCATCTGATGTTAGGAATTGCTACTTTAGATGCCGCTTAACTAATCTCATTTTATGCTACTACTGCTGTCCCTACTATTGTTATAGCTATCTCTACGAGTACTATACTTGCTGCTACTGCTACTACAACTATTACTACAGCTTCTACTAGTGCTACAGTTGCGAAGGCGAAATCGCTTGTAACATGCATTAATGCCTGAGATGCAGAAAATGCGTTGAATTGACACTAATGCCAACCGTACCCAATTTTTTTATTTTTGAGAACAAAAATCGATTGTGTGACAGTTTCTGCGTATTTGATGCTTATATCCAGAAGCAAATCAAACATTTAAGGTAAAAAAAAACGTTCGAGTTTTAAGACTGGATCATTCTTTTTTCCGCCGCTTATTTCACACTCATACTTGATGTTGATAGCGAAAATCACTCCGTGATTACCGTTTGCCTCAAAGACCCACACGCCAGAAAAATATTTGGAGGAGATATCACAGTTTGCCTATGCAAATAGCCGGCAGTGACGATGCTAGTACTTAATTATTTGCCTTTATTCGCTTGTGAGGGTCCTTTCGTGGCCTCCGCGATCGGCTCCGTCGCAGCGGGCGCTGCGACGGAGCCGATCGCGGACGCCACGGTCCTTTGCAATGAAACAATATATATAGAAAAATATATAGAAAATATATAGAAAACATATAGAAAATATATAGAAAATATACAGAAAATGTATACAAACTGTACACAAAATATATAGAAAATATATAGCCTCTTGTTCACTGCAGCGCGATCATAAATTAACAAAGGCTAACTTCTGTTCGTCCTCCGTATCGCCTTAAAGTCGCAAGGGCTACAATCGGTACAATACGGTACTTCCTGCAGCGCCTTCTGCCGGTCGTTCCAGGACCCTTCCCAACGACCACAATGAAGCAGAGTATTGCTATACACATCAAAAACGCCATACGAGCCATCCCCGCAAGTGGGATGGGGGTTTCTCCGGAAAAGGCCGTCAAGCGGGAGATCTGGGAGGAGGCCTCAGAGCATGCTCAATGTCTGTCACCGGCACATCTCCGTCACAGGCGTCGGAGTTGTGACGTCGAAAGCGAGATGTTATGGCGGGCAGAAACACTGGCCGCGTGTTTACAGACCGCATGTGCGTGGCTGCCAGTTGGGTTCCGTGCGATGTGGATCGTGGGTTTCTCCCCGTGGGCTCACTGGCTACAAGAAGGTCCCCCATTAAAAACACTGGACTCAGCCCGGAAGTCAGAAGACGTGAAAAGTGTACAGTAGAAGGTTATTCATTCGAACTCGCCTCACTCAAACTTCCGGTTGCCTCTCCGTGTACTTTTATGACGTTGGTTCAGCAGCTAAGGACGTATTTGGTGCTTATGAGTTCGGAGTTGAAAACGGGCTTGGCACTCATTTCAAATGCATGACTTTGTTGGCGATGCAGGTATTCCGTTATCACTGCCTAAAAGAAGTAGACGGCGGTATAGACTCCCTCAAAGGTAAAAAAAAAAAAGTATTCGACGTAAAGACCCGTAGAAACTGAATGTAGAAGCAGGTGTTATTTTAACACGACAGCATTAGTATCGCTTTGTCAGCAATGTCCGTCGGCGTCGACCGTTTGAAGCCTCGTCACCTCGAAAAATCTCGCGCATGCTCAGAAGAACCGACCGTTGGACGAGTTAGTCGGTACATGACTGGTTGATACAAGGCGCAAGAGTAGACGAAACGAACGAAGAACGAACACCCTACACGGCGCTACCACAAATGAAGTTTATTGCACGAACTCGCCTTTTATAGGTTGGTGAAAATATGGAGCAGAGAAGAACAAAGACGGCTCTGTGACGATAACTCTATCGATATCGACGCGCACGTTAGGCCAAGTGCATAAGTTATTTTTCCGTCAGGCTGAGGCTGATCAAACTTTATTCACAATAAGTGGGAGGAATAGGGGAAGTCAGCTAGCGTGCCGCAGGCCGTGGAGACTTTTGGCAACGCCGGCCCATTCGACGGCCTTGAACTGAATGCCAGGGTCATCGCTGGACCTTAGCTTGTCTCCAGCTTCTTTAGAGGGATCAGGCAATAGTTCTGAGGGAGGCTTATGGATGCACGCCAAGATCATATGCTCGAAGCTGTCGTTTTCCCCGCAAAACCGGCAGAAGGGATTCATATCCTTATTTATTAATTTTTCCGTCAGAGATACAGCGGGGGCGCTCACATATACTTCACCTGCTTATTTTTGTTGTTTTTCTTGTTGTTGTTGTTGTTAAGAATGTACGTTTCAATAATTTTCCTTGTGTCTTTTTGTTTTTTTTTTTGTATGCCCGCTAATGACACGGGCATCGGAAAACTTGGGAGCACGAATTTTGCACCCTCTGCAATGCGCCGCAAGGTGGCCTTTTACGGCATTGCATTTCGTTATGATGCTCGAACAACCGTTCATTAAAACAACCTTACAGTTTGCCTGATGTATCCTTTGACGCGAGACCGAGGAATACTGTACATCATTCCTACCTCACACAGTACAAAAGGTTCACTGTTTTTCATGAGGCAGCCTTTAGGCGACACCTCTTAGGAACTTACGTTCGCGCACAGTGTAGCGAGATTTACAGGTGCAGAGAAAAGAACTGTCACGTCAATCCTGCCTGCAATCTTTTTCTTTCAGGTTGTGGTTGCAATCTTTTTATTTCAGGTTGCGGTTAATACCACGCATGTACAGAACGACGAATGTCTTCTTATTCTTTTTCTCTCGTTGATTGAGACCATTACCGTGTCGCTTATTCTTTAACAGACTACTAGGCCCCAAAGGACCGAAAGTATTGTTGCTATCCATCATCTAAAAGGAGCGAGACTTAGTTGTCAAAACTGCGGGTTGAAGGTGATGGCATGACTCCTGAATGGCGTTTTTAAAGCACATGCTGATGGTACCCCTTTTTGCTACTTTGGAATGAGCAGAGACATCGGGGAGGAGGGGCTTATTCTAGCTGGGCTCATAGCGCCAGCAGACATGATGCGATGAGAAACGGAGGGCAGGATACGTATGCTGTCATTTTCTGGAGCTTCGTATTCAAAAACTAGGAGTTGTAGGCTCTCTTTAAACGCAGAAACAACAGAAGCAGTTGAAGTGGAACAGTCAGTGTGAGAATCCAGTAATACCAGGTAAGCGTCAACGTGCATAAAAATTCTTACGACACCTAACCCTGTTGGGCTGGTGGAAAGTTTTTGGTTGAAAATAGAAAGATGTTGCTCAAAACTGGGTGAGACACAAGCAAATGCACACACCTCTTTTTTTTTTCTTTTTTGCAGATAAAGTGAACCCCTCCACTCGGTGTAAGGACAGACGACATATATAGCAAAAATATAGTTTAGAAAGTTTCCAACTGCAATGCCATTTCGCTCTGAAAGCCTACAATAGCCTGGATACAGATCGCCATACGAATATACGGCAACGTCCAGGGAGTCCTCATTGCAAAGGTGTATATACCCAGAATGCATAGAAAAAATTGCCGACCTCCTCGGGTGAATAAGCGTGCTAACTGTGTCGTCTCTCCTCATATTTGTATCCCCTCCACAACACAGTTAATTTCTGCATCCACTACCTCCTCCTGTTCATTTGCTTGATTCCTCCCGTAAGAAGTCGCATAAACAAATCAGTCCTTTTCACGCATTCTGCCCCGCCGCGCGTGGCGCAGTGGTTAGGGCGCTCGGCTTCTGTACCCAAGGATGCCGGATCGAATCCCATCAGCGGCGGCCCGATTTTCGATGGAGGCGAAAAGCAAGGCGTCCGTGTGCTGTACGATGTCAGTGCACGTTAAAGAAGCCCAGGTGGTCGACATTTCCGGAGCCCTCCACTACGGCGTCTCTCTTAGCCTGAGTTGCTCTGGGACGCTAATTAAACGCTATAAACCAAACCAAACCAAATAATTTCATCCATTCTAAAGCGCTGCTGAAAAACATGCTAGCAAAGGAAAACAAAAAAAAAAAAAAAAACGGCAGCTATACTGCGCAACGCGCATGCGTGTTAAGCCTTCTTGAAAGCAATTTTCTGCGTGTACCTCGAGTAGCTGGGTTGTGATGGTTACGTCCTGCCTGCCGTTTCAGGTTTCTTTCACATAACTCTTTCTTACGCGACAAAACAAAAGAAGGATAATAAAATGGTTGTGAAACGAGAACAACGCTAATGTATGGCCGGCTCTATGTGCACACCACTTCGTCAATACCCAGATGAACCTTGAGATAACGCGTGAAAAACAAATCATTCCTATCCCTATGACGACGGCAGACCGCTCCAATCGTTACAAGGGCGTCGGAAGATATATTATGAAACAAACAAAAAAAAATACACTTCTCCTTTCCTTTCGCTGCCAGATACCGCAACTAAGTACTCAGTTGAAGCGAATTCATATTCTGATCCTATATGCAGATAAGGTGCCCAAGCCCGGATGAGAAGCGACTTGAATCTTCAAACCCACGCAGTCTTGTCAGCGTATAAGAATCAAGGCATATTTGAAACTTGGGCGTTGCTTCCATTGAATGAAAGCGAAGGAAATACTCGACCGTATAGGTGTGTGTGCTTTTGCGATTTGTCTATGCACGATCTGTGCTGTGAGTTTCTATACGTCTTGAAACGACGCCAACGATATTTTTTCTTACCTCGCATATATATGTATTTAAATGTATTTGTATCAGAATGCGTATTAAAATTAAAATTACAAATAGCCTTGAAAAGCGCATGAAACTTTTTTTGCAACTGACCATAAACTGGCTGTCGTGTATAGAATGACGATTTATTCCAGTCTTATCCGTCGAGAGGAAGACGAGGCAAGGTGGAAACAAACTGCATAGCAAACAGAATAAAACAGCGACCAATTTAAGAGCGAAAAAAAACTTTATCAGCTGTGAATGAACCGCACGTGTTACAACCCATACCGCAGAATCACATGTAATGTACTGATGAATTATCTCACCATTAATATTTCTTATGAGTCACCATTACTGCGCAGTACCGGTTCTTCCCATTCGCTCGGAACTTCTTGCATATCTTCAGTTCTGTTTTCAGCTCACTTATATCTCAAAATTTTCTAGCCTGTTCTTGTTCTTTATTTTAGTGCCGGATGATCATGGCGTATATTTCTGATCTTCCCATTTCCTGGCTACGCTAACCTGCTTGGGAACCTGTTACAATCCATGAGCTTTGATGTTGACGACAGTCTTATTGATAACACTGTCCGTGAAACTCTTTTGGATACCCAGGATGTTTTTCTTTATATAACGGGATGTACATATAATCTAGATGCGACGCGGAATCACGTTCTACCATCCAGCGGCCTTTGGGGAAGAACTGTGGTGAGGGACAAGTGCAAGAACTAGATATAAATTATTCCAGCCGGTACTACAGTCTCTCGGCATTCAGTAGATGGTTGACAGAAGGTACTGAATTCTACCATTCGGTAGGGGATAAAAATGAACAATTGCGCCTTACTTGCGGCGTTGCTAGAGCGTAGAGAGCGCATTTGCAAAACAAAAATTTTAGGAAAAAAAAAACCTGCAGATGTGTCGCTAAACGTTGGGTGCGATATTGCAGGAATTCATTGAAGCTACATCGGTTAACCTTGGAAAGCTACGTGCTGTTACGAGACTCTTCATTTTCCTTCTTTCAAGCTCGCACCTAAATCACACACTGGTCGTTTCGTGTCCTGACCGAACGTTTCCTTAAAGGTGCACTAAAGAAAGCATTGACCTCGTCTTTTACCGCGGGAATTCGATCTACGCGCGCAGAGCTGCTGTCTTGTAAACTTCGCATTATTATCCGGTGTTAGCGTTGTCCCTATTAAAATCGGATCAAAGTGTCGGCTCCCGCCATTGACAAGACCATGACAAGATCATGACATGATCAAGATCGTGACAAGATCATGCGAACGAAGCTGCGAATGAAATGTGTGAACGAATGTGACGTCATATCTTATGTGACGTCATACCTAGACAAATGTCCCTAGATCTAGGAACAAGGTCTTAACTTAAGGAAGAAATTTTTCTAAATCTAGGCACAAACAAGTAGACCTACGGACGATTTGTCCCTATGTAGGTGCATTGGGTGCATTGCATAGTCAGTGACGTTCCAACAACGGGACCGATATCTCTAAGATGTCGAACCGAAGTTTGGACGGAGCCTCCAAATAGAATCGCAAGGCTTTCATTTTGCCTTACTGCACGAAAGGGTGCTTCAGTGCGCACCTAAGAATATTTTCTTTGACTCACCGCAAAAAGTAGGGTCCGTATTCCGAGTTGGCGTCGTCTTTACAAGTGTGGTTATCGCCCTGACTTCGAGTCATCTGATTGGTGTAAACGCCGGAACCGGATGGCACTATACTACTTATGGATCCGGTGTTTCAACCAATCAGATTAGTCGAGGTCAGGGAGATAACCACACTTGTAAAGACGACGCCAACTTGGAATACGGACCTAATAGTCAACCAACGCGCGGAGCGGAGTGCATTTCATTCAGTCGCATGGCGGCTTGCCACCCAGCTGTCGACGGAGTCAAAAATTAGACGTTTAAGCTCCCCTTCTCCCCTTGCGGCTTCTCTCTCGCGCCTATTCACTTTGCTGCTCGCCTAATCTCGCACACACTCTTCAGCGTACAGACCCAAGCTTCTATATTTAGTGAAAGTGAGACCTTTAATAACTTGCAGTTTGTTCTGAGCACGGCTCATGGGCAATGTTCCGAAAGTAAGTATTTCTAAAGTTTAAACGAAAAGAGCCTTTGTTTGCAGGGTTCGACATCCCTAAGCGGTTTAGGCCATGAGAGACGCCATAGTGGAGAGCTCAAGAAATTTCGACAACTGGGGTTATTTAACGTGCACTGACATCGCACAGCAGCACACGGGCGCCTTGCGTTTCACCTTCATCGAAAAGCGCCGCCGCCGCGGCCGGTAATCGATCCCGCGTCTCCGGGATACAGCAGCCGGGCGCCCTAACTATTGCATCGCCACAGCGGTCCCCCAATAAAGAGTTGATTTCAGTGAAACCCCAGTCTCTTCGACTGACTACGAGCTTATCTCCACCCCGTGACCGTATGTTCTTTGAAGCACAAATATGTGACCATTTTATCAAACTTTTTTTTGTATATCGTGTCCAAAAACAATAATGAATATTACTTAAGGTGTTCTCACGGATTAAAGTATATACATTGACCAAGGCAGAGGGGATTTGGTTAAGTCACGGGAAAGCAAACAGTGCACGCGTATTTTTATTTCCGTCGTCTAACTGGTGGTTATGTTGTCTGGGACTACCCAGTCGAAAAAACTACAGAACTGTGTAAAAATATGTCAAAATATTTTGTAGTTCTGTCGGTAACGTCAGTATTTTCTGTAGCTTTGTAGTACTTTCCTATAGGTCTGCAGTTCCTTCTGTCGTACTTTCATGTAGTCTGTAGTACTCGTAACTATAGAAATTCCTGTTGTGACAGCAGGTTCACTGTCAAAAACCGCACAGAAATTCTGTTGTGACAACAGCAAATTGTCTGTAGATTTTTTCCTGCTGGGTAAAAACTATTTATTCATAGAAAAGCTGAAAAAACGAAATAAAAGCGCAAAGGGAAATTATCAGAACGCTTTTTAATGCGCCTTTAGGCATGGGCTCGGAGATCCCTAGGTCTGATGATTTTTATCTGCGTCTGCTATAGGAAAATGCAATAATTTGGAAAAACAAAAGCGACAGAATTTAGGTATAGAATATTCCCTGAATGTCCCCAAAAATTCCCTGCATCTGCCTCATTTTACTCCTAAAATTGCCTCAAGAAAGCAAAAACTATGTAACATATATTCCTACCAGGATAGCCCCGACAGCCTGCCTTCCTACCCATGCGGGCATGCGTATACATGCAGACGGCATGGGTGGTATTCATAGTTATACTAGTCAGCCGCATGGGCTTGGACTGCCACCTAACTGATCTCTTAGGGTGCCCACTATAGGGAACTAAAGGGGTATTTTTATTTATGCACTGATGAAAACATTAGCGATGCGGAGGACATACACAGGTTACATTCAGCGTTTTAAGGCGAAAGCATTTGCTGTCTCGTTCTTGGCGTGCGCTGTGTGACCAAAAAACGTCCTTCGCACTGGCACTTAAAGACCTGTCTCCGCCGTGAATATAACCACTATATGCCTGCCATCCTCAGCCAAGCGCGCAAACCCCTACTCCACGTTGGGCTCGCCAGAAAACGATCATAATTCCACTCGTGTAGCGTATAAGGATGAGAGTAACGATGACGACGACGATGCTGTTAGTGATAATGATAATAGCAGCGATGACAATGACGGTGTATTTAGTTGATAATGGTAAATATGATAGCGATAGTGAAGATGATATTAGCGATGACAATGACGACGCAATTAACGAAAACAATCCTGCAAAGTGGCGTTCGCCACTTTCTGCTCTTAAGCAGACCTAAACGCAGTCATGTAAATTTTAACGGAAATAGCGCGTTATACTATCCTGCGCATGCGCCGGCTTTGCCAAAAGTGTAACCAGACAGCATATGGTTTGCTTTTCATTCGCACAACGGAGCCCGTACGCCCCCCCCCCCCCCCCCCCCCCCCCCCCCCCCCTCTCCTAAAACTGTTGGACATGTTTAACGACAGCCCTTGTACTCCCCTTTCAGGGCCTTTTCATCTTAAGAGGATCCTCTATATGAGTAAGAAGAAAACCATGCTGCCTACTCTCTCTTCGTAGAATGTCTGAGGCCATCATCATCATCATCATCATCATCATCATCATCATCATCATCCCGCTGGGTTGGCGCATTGATTACGGCGCTCGACTATACTGTTCCCAAGGACGCGGGATCGAATCCCGGCCTCCGCGGCCGCTTTTCGGTGGAGGCGAAAAGCAAGGCGCCCGTGTACTGTGCAATGTCAGTGCACGCGAAAGAACCCCAAGTGGTCGAAATTTCCGGAGTCCTCCACTACGGCGTCTCTCATAGCCTGAGTCGCTTTGGGACGTACGTTAAACCCCACAAACCAAACCAAACCAAGCCAAACCTCTCTTCGTAAACATGGTACATATATATCCCCATGCTCAGTGGACGGACATTGGTAATTGCAGAGTTGGTTTGAAGCCAATGGAGACAGAGATACGGGAGGCAGACAGGGGGAGGCGATGAATTGTGAATGACAAAACGCGCCTAACGTCCCCGCACGGTGATGTAGCATGTGGTACGCCTGTCAGATGACGGAACACGCGAGCTGCACGTATATATGGGGTTCGTTTCATAACATGCGCTGCGTGAGGATGACGTGGTGGCACGAATGGAGGGGAAGTGAGTAAAAAAAGAAAGCAGTAACGATACTAGAAGGGGCGAAGGTGAGCGAGCGAGAGATGATGAAGAAGTAGAAGTAAGTAAAAAGAGCGGTATCGACTACCAATCCAATCAGTGGACGAGCTTCTCGCGTGACTGAGGGTAATACAGCGGCAGCACGAACGGACCGGGCGTCCCCGCTAGGCGTTGTCAGCGTTTGGTGTTTGCACGTATGATGTGCACGTGCGCCTACTGTGTGGATGAAAAAGGCGGGCGATATCGTCGGAATTATGGATGACAGTCAGCCGCTATAGCCGCCCCTCCCACTGCGCTTACATCCCGATTTGTCCTTTCTTCATTAAACACGAGAGAGACACAAGTGGCACATGCATTGTTTATCAATGAGACGCCGATACGCAAAGCGCGGCTTTGCCACGGTTGAATTGTGAGGCTTTCTTTCTTTCTTTCTTTCTTTCTTTCTTTCTTTCTTTCTTTCTTTCTTTCTTTCTTTCTTTCTTTCTTTCTTTCTTTCTTTCTTTCTTTCTTTCTTTCTTTCTTTATTTTCTTTCTTTCTTTCTTTTTGTCTTTCCTTTTCTTTTTGACGGGGAGCAAGCCACGATGTCACCATGGCCGCCATTTTGACTTTCATGGCGCACGACGAAAGGCCGCAAGCATATAAGTGCGATAATTGGACCTATTTGGTGATACATTTTGAAGAACCACGCTAATTTTTTTTACGAGCGGCAAACAGAACGAAGACACAACATATATGCAGCTTCCAAATGACAGTTGATTTTTTTATTGGAGCAGAACTCGTTTTTATAAACGGATACGAAAGTGCCATCTATGGGTAAAAGTGTCAGAAAAGTTAAAAAAAAAAAAAAAACTGATGAAAGGCCAATCAGAAAGCGCCATCTATAGAAGCCAAACTCCAAATTGCCCCTTGGTCCATTTGAAAATGGATGTCGAGTCGGATGTGCTGACGAATGCAGCAAGAAAATTATCATAGAATGCGGTTCAAAGTATCTAAAACAGGAGGCGTATTCATCGGAGAACCGAATTCACAGCCCCTCTAGCGCAATCGCCATTTCCAACTATGGAACACGTATACATACGAGATTACATGGTGGTGGTCTAACGGTGGTGAAAGAGCGCTACGGCACAAGGGCAAGGAAAACAACAGACTTAACAAAGCACTGACTTACAGCTGACTCATATTCTAGAAACATTAATTCTAGAAACTCATGACTCGTATTCTAGAAACAGCTCATTCTCTAGAAACATTAATTGCGAAACATGACACAGCCAGGCAGGCTTTTTCCGACATATGCCGCTATGCACAATGTTTCTAGAGAACGAACATAGTGCAGCAAATTACCCACTGTCGCACTATACCTTGAATCAAATTTCTTCCGCAGCGTGCTCTCTTGCTCCTTTGCAGGTGCCACGCGCGATGCGCGTCTGTGACGATTTACTCTAATAGTTTCCGCCGCCTGGCGCGTTATATCATTGGGTTACAACGCTAACAGGAACTTTGCATACAGACTCACTTTTCGGCTGTGTTGTGACATCAGTGTGTGGCGTGTATCTATACCTCAGCACCACGTCGGAGAAGAGACGGTTGTACAATCAAGGGACTTGATAGACTGCAGGGTGCTCAGGCGCCCTTGAATAGCCCGTTACGATCTCATAATTTGTGAACGAACCCGTGGAGGAAACGCGAGCACCTAAAAAAAATTGTTGGAATCGCCCTCTGTCGTTTCAGGCCATATAGAGGGAGGCCATGCGAATGCTCTATTCAAGGCTACCTTCAGCGCAGCTGGTTCTTCATATCGTGTGTGCGAATATATCTCTCCTAAATCTGCTTAATAATGCAATGCCATAAGCTTAAAATTATTCGTTGTTTCCATGATAAAGTTTTTTACCCGGTCCTGCTCGAGAAATCTCCGCGAGCGAAGAGTCCGAAGAAGTCTCTTTGTTGTCCCGTTTCCTAAAAAATGCCGCGGCTGAACTATATGCGCCCATGCATATACTCACATTAAGAGGCCTTCATTCGAGATTACAGTTCCCTTACAGATGCGATAGCATTCCCAGCGCTTGGCATTATCGTCCTCGCATTTGAAAAAGTTCGCGCCCTTGAAACTTCGAAGGCGAAATCGGAGAGAGTGAAGAGAAGTGACGTCATTGTGCGGTCACCTTGGCCAAGGCTGTCGCGACGAGCCCGGTTGTCGCGATAATCAGAGTGAAAGAAAGACCATGATGGATAAACCGCAACAGAAAAAAAAATAATAATAAACGTTGGCTCCAAGCAATCTACAGGTTCTCATAAATTGTCCACATCGGTGTATAGAAAGATGCCCGCTGGGATTAGCGTTATACTGTTAATTATAATTATTCCATGGCTCTTTTGCGCAGCAGTGACATTGGAGTCCCCCAGCACGGAGAGGGTACACTACACCGTCATTTAATGCAGTCAGTTATACAGTCGGTTTGCTTTGTTGGATTAACCCCGGGGTCAGGGGCCAGTCGGAGCGAAGGGCTCCAAGCAGTCAGCAATTGCAGGCGGCATCCCTTTGAGCAAATCAGTAGACCTCCCAGTTCTCGAATAACTCGACCTCTTATACTGCTGTGTATCAGCGCTCATCCCACTCTGCAGGCCGTTCGCCTCTTCCCTTTGTTTTCACATATATACGGTGGCACAAAGCAATTAAAACAATTAACGCTGCGAGATAAAGCTGCACAGCCGACATAGCCATGCTTTCCGCTTTTAGGGATGGCATCAGCAGTGGAAGCAGCAGCAGCAGTTGGGATTCATCGCGTAATAAATTATGATGATTATCATCATCACTATGGGCAAGCATTGACTCACGGCAAAGTTGTTATGCTATATGCCACTGCTATGTGCCATGTACCACTGCTATATTATGCTATGTACCACTGCAATGCCTCTGTAGGGTGCGTCGGCCTCGTCAAGCCTTTCTACTGGCTTTTTGCCGGCGCACCGAACATCCTCAAGATATTAAATAAACATTATTTATATTCTTATTCTATGGATAAGAATTTCCAGCAGCTCGCAACGTTTGAGCTGAATGATAGTGTATATCACGCAAATGATATTTCGTCTGAAGCACAGTTCGCCTTTAATATGTAAGTGACGAGTATTCCAGAAGCAGGAGACCGGAGATGCGGTCGGGGCATTTTTGTTTTGTTTCGTACGCGAATAGGGTTCGAGGGGAGCCAATTATGCTGACTCATTAAGAGGTTTTGGTGATTAAAAGATATGCCACATCACTGCCACTGAATAAAGCCACTAGGGTGTGTGGTACTGAATAATGGCCTGGTTCCGGTTTCCACGCTAGCAAAAAAAAAAAAGAAAAAAAGTATCGCCTCTCTACTACAACGAAGGTAATCTACAGGACAAACGGAACACGGGACGGCCAATGTACGTTTACCTAGGCCATCAAAGCGCTTTATTGATCTGAACCTTGATTACCTCTTGGAGGCCACTGACATGTTTCAGAACGAGTTATCCGAGCAACAAGCTGTTGGCCGTAAGAAGAATAAAAAAAAGAAAAACTAATTGACGGCTGTGGGTGTCCCAGCTGCTACCGGCTTGTTTTGGAAGCGTGTCGCTGCGAATATTGCAGCTTTGGGAGTATATAATCGATACAGCGTCGAAACGTGTAACAATGCTACACCTTTGGTTTCAACCAAATGGTAAAACGCGCTTTTTTGTGTTTTTTTTTTTCTACGTCTCCATTTTTCCACAGTTTACGTCATAAAATAAGGATTGGAAAAACCTTTCCGTAACCTTCGCTAAATGGTATGTTATTCCTAAGCTCCAAGTAATGAAAGCTCGAGCTTACAGTAAGTACAGTGTGTACAGAGCAATAAACCAAACGGTAGTATACCTAAAATTTAAATAAAAAGCGGGTCGGTGGATCAAATACTTTGTGGAGAGCAAGGGTTAATGAGAGGACAATATAAACAACTAAAATACACCCCGATTAATGCATGTGGCTTATCTCAGAAATATTATAGGAGGCGCAGTCCATGCACACTATAATTGAGCCATGAAGGATGTATAAAATATTGGTATTATTTGTTTAGTTATTTATTCGTCCATGAACAGCAACAGTCGTGTGTATAGTATACTAACACCCTAATCACAGAGGAGTTTGAACGCAATAATTCGAACAACATGGCCACCACTGAGGTTATTTTTGATATAGTACTCATAAGAAAATAAGCGACGTATAAACCTATCATAATACATGCAGAGAAAACAAGGTTGAACTTATATTCGAGTAACCTTAAACACACAGTGCCAATACAGCACCTGACAACCAACACAAATGCAGGCATTGAGCGTATAACTTAGCAAACAAAAGTCTATCAACCTTGTTATCCTTACAAATAAACGACGCATAGAATCGGAAATGACGACATAGGTAACGTTTTCATAAAATCTCACGCAGAACAGTTTACGTAAACACAAATATTCTCAGTGAATTTCGTTCTTTTTTTTTTTTTTTCAGCCTTTCTTCCCCGAGGCAGTATCAAAAAACAATGAGGACATGCTTCTAAGTAAAACATATAGCCCAGGTTCAAAATAAGACAGCTTTATGTGACTCTTTTCCGCGATGCAAACATCGCTGCATGGCACATTCTTCTGAATCAGAAATCAACATTGCATTGAAACATTTAAACATGTATATAAACAATATATATGTCCAAGCGCTCGCGACTGACTTCCATGGTCAGTTGTTCATCGAAGCGTCGAAAAATCAGCAGTCGTAATCAAAATAGATACACCGAACGTGGTAAACATACCGCTGCTGTGAAATGTTGGACGAATATTTGTGTGCATTCGGCTGCCCATTCATTGAAATAGATAGAATAAAAAATTCACGGTGATGATGAATCTCCTGTTCACTATTTTTCTTCAAAGATAACCCGCAACAGTCGTCAATAAAAAAACAAACAAACATCAAGACACTGCGAAAAAAAAAAAAGCACTACCGGTATAAAACGAGTAACGGACGTTTCAGACTCACAAATGAGGATGGAGACAAGTAATCCATGGCGGGCCTTATGTCGTGACGCTGTCAAACTCGAAAGCCGGCGCGTTAAACAGCGAAACTGAATTTAAACAAGCAAACCGAAAACAAGCGCTCGCAAACCACTTAGACGCTCAACGTTGCCGCGGTGAGGGTTATCATTTTTCTTTTCTAAAACTTGCGAAGGTCCTTCCGGATCGAAAAGATAGAGCAAGGCGGGAAGAAAACCTAGCAGGATGAACGCGCGACCAACGCATAAGCAGTAGGTACGCAAAACGAACAAAAACAAACAAACTTACCTTTTCTTTTCAGGCCGAGCGTAGGCTGTCACGTTCTTTCAGCTGCGCGCGCCGGCATCTCCATGGCCCGTTATACCCCCCTACGCACACCAACCACGCCGCACCGGCACGATCCAAGGGGGAGTGAATACTGGCGCCGCTCCCCCCGCAGAAACCGTTTTGTGTGCCACACCAACAGCACGCACAGATGAAGAGCGAAAGGGAAAAGCAAACAACTCCCAAAAAGCCCGCGCCGCTAACCGCCGCCTCTGCGGCTAGCGATGTTTGAACGCAGTTTGGGCTGGCTCGTTCCTCCGCCGGACTATTTGCGATCGCGTTGTGTCATGTGTGTGAAGCGGCGCTTCGGTATCTTTGGTTGTGCAACTCAGTAAAACTCTGCACAAAAACTGTGAATCAAAATCTAACAATCAAAGTGAACTAAACCTTGCAACTACCAGATTATTGCGCCATCTGCTGAGCTCAGAAAAAAATGTTTTCTGCAACAATTGCAAGAATAAGATGATAAATATGGAAATACCTTGCACACTAGGTAGCGCGTTCATTTGATAATTTTCGAGAAATAGCATGACTTTTGATTTAGAGTTTTGTGTCTTCAGGATGAAAAGACCCTCCTCTTGCTTTCGTTCCAGCACGCTGTGTATTTCTCCGCTCACAGCGTCGTCTGCTTCGAAAAGCGACGGCCGTTGCTCTGTATGCAACGCAGGAAATGATTCGATTGGTCCTGTTGTCGCTGACTGTTGGGTGTGTTAGGGCATGTATCCTGCTTGCTCTAAGTTATTGATAGAGAGAGCAGCAGCAATGCTTGACAATGCCTGAGCGTGGCTATAGCTATGACGCAGAGCCCATGGAGTGATATACCGACTCTCGTTACAACGAACCCGGATAAAACACAAGCTCTGATATTGCAGTCACATACGACAAATTTTGTTTGATCAATACACATTTTCTATCCAATATGTTTAAACTCTAACGAATCAGGTTAACACAGACCATCGCTTACAGAGAACGAAATTCTAAAATTTGGTTCAGATCATCGTTTAAACCGACTTGTTCAGTCCCTACTCCTCACGTTCACAGTGGCGTTCCATGCCTGTCGGAGTGACGAAGCAAATCATATCTCCCCCATTCACGGCCTTGGCAGTGGTGCGTAAGCCGAGCAGGGTTGCGGAGAGCGCAAAAGTGTGAATCAAAAAGTCGTTCCGATGACAAAGACGCTGGCTTATCTCTTAGACAAATATGAAAGGAGGAGCATATTAAACGCGGATGAAAGCGGACTCTCTCAAAGATAAACCATGCATGCAGGTAAAACATGCGCTTTCTCCGGAGATTAGTGTCATAGCTGTAAGCGCTCCAAGGAACACCAACGGCTGTTTTGGTGACATACGGACGGCTCCCAAAAGCGAAGACTTTAGCTTATTTAAAAATTCTACATGAACCCGTATCTTGCGCTGCATTAGGCGCAAGGTGCGTTTGCTAACTGTGAGGCTAACAAAGATCGAGGCTTGGATGACCACAGCCTCTGTCAATGCCTGGCTGATAAATTTCGACAAGAGCATGCCACAAAAAAAAAAAAAAAAAAAAAAAAGGACATTATTTAGTTTGCTAGATAGATATCCCAATCACATGCGGGCGCTACAGATCGAACCTATTTTAAAGTGCCGTGTTTTCCATCATTAGTACAGCATCTTAATAAAAGGCCCCTAAAAGAACCAGGTTAGCAGAGTAGCTGTTTGAATTTGGGCATAAACAGGGAACTAAGATTGGTGCTGTCTTTGCTGTAGTACTGTTATTTGAACGCAACCTGAAAGTCACAATATTATAAATTCCGTGATTATTATAAATCACGGAACCTGGATTTCGAGAGACGACAGATATTTCGGATTTTGCAACAGTTGGAAACGCAGGCTTTCTTTAAGACTGGTCGTTGCTGAGAGAACCTTTTACAGCAGCATTTTTTATTTGTCCCTTTTAGTGAATGGGTCGTGGACAGGGAAGAACTCACTGACGACACTGTAGCCACCATAAAACGCTCATAAGTGTCTGTGCCACATCAAAACAGCACAGGCTGAGTTGTGAGTCAGCGCTTGTCCTGTTCGCGCTGTTTAAATTAACAATTTACGTGTCCGAGTTTTTCTACGCCGAATGTTCGGTTTAAAAAAAAAAAGATAGAGATACAGCCCTTCAATCTAATGCACTTACAACAGAAGGTGACCACTGTAGTTTTCACGCATGGGGCTAACATCGTTATATAGTCGCCACCGGTGTTAATATGGATTAAGCCACGGGATGCAAAGGGCTTATTGTACGACCATCATACGACCATCATTATTGTACGACCGGCATACAATGGCACCCCTTGATGACCTTATAGAGCCAGTAAATCTGACCTAACTTCGTAGGAAGCAGCGAAAACGTCGTTAACGGACCAACAGCCATTAGGCGCTAACGGATCGACGAATGACGCTCCGCGGTTCGCAGACGCGTTCAACGTTGTCGTCAGAAGGCAACGGACGCTTCTAGACCGTGGCAGAAGATATGTGGCACTGTGCTCACTCACTCCACGCTCCGTCTAAACGCGACAAAATTCAAAACACTGATATCTAAAAACAAAACAGGAGCTGCAGATTACTGCCTATTTCGCTGGGACTATATTTGGATTTTATTTTGTAAAAAAATGTGGAAATTGTAGATGCAGACTTCTGTCCCTAGAAATGCATGAAATTTAAATCGCGGTTTCTGCAATTAGTACTGATGTAATAAATTCTTCTAACGCGTAATAGTGGGACTACTTAACACCCTTATAGTCGGGTGCAACCAAGGGCCTTGGACACACGTCTGCAGGAACCGCCACAAAATCATGACACCAAATTATAAAGCTGAAAATTTTCTCAGGTCTCTGGCTTTCTAGGTATAGTGAAATACCAATAGCTGATTTTTTTTTTCACCGTGACCCATAGTTCACAATTGCCGTTTCTTAAGTTGCGTCCTAGTTATAGATGGCGGAAAGTTTTTGCGCCTTGTTTGCTGTAGAGTTCTTTCCGGCGTCGGTGACGCGCAAGCTGACACCTGAGCAGACTCGGAGAGCAGCGGGAAAGTTATTAGCTTCTGCAGCGAGGAAGTCTGTCACGGAACGAATGAACTAAATAACAAGAAAAGGCAGATGGGGCTTTTATCCTCGCCTAGCTGTGTGCTGCCACAGTCGCTTTTTTCCCGACAAAAAAAAAAAACGCTCTCCTGTTCGTGGAAGTAAACAATAGCGCATGATTGTCCTGAATACCACGCCGTACAACCAAGTCACTCCCCCTTAGCATTTATCCGCCGGTCCCAACGGTCTTTTTTGACAAACTAACACTATACATAAGTATCCAGAGTGCACAAAAACATTCCATCTCTGGCTTATGTCATTAGCAGTACGCGCTGCAACTCTTGTTTCTGCATTCTCCGCGCCTCTTTTTCATTATTTACATTCAATATTAACTAGGAATTGCGCCAGGCATGTAATGATAAAAATCACTCCCCCACGGCAGATGAAGTGCGGAAACTACACTGTAACAAAATCACACCTTTAAAGGTTCATTTTCGTGCCTATCACTCACGCCCTCCAGAAAGGTGCAGAAAAGGTGCATTGAGGTACTCATGCACCCTTCATGAAGGGTGTGTTATAGATATGAAAAAGGGCGCGATTTTGTCTAGTGTATGGTGGCGTCTCACAATACAGTGAATATGACTCAGGTTCCTGTAATAGTGTAACAATAGCATGAAAATAAGATGAAAAATAGGCTTACATATACACGACGCTGAGCTGTAGTAGGATACGCTGCAGTGACCGTTGCAAAGGGTACCTCCGTGAAGACAAGTAGCTCACTAAAGATTTTTTTTTTTATGTCTAAACAAAAAAGCTTACCACAAGTGTCAATTTTAAGCTCAATTTTAATCTCAAATCAACACAGTCAAACAACAAATAGTTAATTTCCTACACTATTGCGACTGGTAAGCGCTGCAATACAGAACGCCCGCGGACAATATGGCCCATTTTTACCAACTTCTGTTGCGTTTTTAAGCTGTATTCTACTGTATCCTACCAAAGCCCAAACGAAAAACGAAACATGTTCTAAATTTACAGCATCAACCAAGTCGGTATTTCTTTTTGGTCTTGGATGTCAATACAGAATGCAAAGGACAGAAGAGGCTGTTTTAAGCAATGACATAATACTAAATTCGAAAGTATGGAGCTTTCAACAGTTGTGATATTCGACCAATACAAAATCTAATATTAAAAAAAAAAGCATTAACATTTACCTATTCCTGTAACGAGAAATGCAAATCTCTTCATCCAACATCGAGTCGGAAAGCTTGTAACTACGTACAAACGGGAAATAGGGAGCTTTCGTTTTTAGGAAAGGAAATGTGCATCAACTATCTGCACACAGTAAACGCCTGAACGAAGCAGCAATAAAGAGTGATGTACAGGGTGAAATCAGGAAGAGTAAATGTAAAAACCCTGATGGTATTCTTAGTATCAAATAAAAAAAAAGAGTAAAATAGTAAATGTAGAGGAGTAAAGGTGGAATTGTTTGTACTCCTTTTTGCGAGAAGGGGCACAAGCATCGAGAATGCGGTCTCTTTAGCCAACGCCTTTTCTATTGAGGGGGTATAATATCTGTGGATATAGGCAGTAACTGTTGAGTGCTGACCAGACTTCGGTCGTCGCTGCAACTGCCACTGTATAAAGAGGCACCGAGTGCGCGAGTAATTAAGCAAACTTAAACTGCATCTAATATCGAGTAAAATGCGTAAAGCAATTTACTATTATCAAAACTCAAGTAATTATTTGTTTGTTTGCAACACTCACAAAATGTAAGTAGAACTAAGACACTGCACATACCCAATCAGATGCTTGCCTATAGAGCGCTCCAGTGGTGTACTGCGGAGCAACTGCATTGATAGGGCACGAAAATTATGCATGAGCGGTTCTCGCATCTCTTCGGCTACGCTTTGTCGCAAGTATTACCAGTGAAAGTCAATACCTGCTTTATAATTCCATTTTATCTCATTTGCACAAGGTGTGGGCTCTACAGATAACTCTGCAACTGCACAATACTTTCGGCACTTCTCAGCCAGCTTTTCTGGTTGTGCATTTTGTTTCTAGGTCGATTGCATAACAGGTTCATCCTGCTTAATTATTTTTGATCCAGCGTCGTGCGCCAGTTGAGATCGACCGCACCTCCTCTTTCGTCAGCGTTTATAAATCCTATAAGCGTTGACGAGCGTTTATAGGATTCGTTTCTAGATCCTATAAACGAAGGGCTCGTTTTCAGATCGATTATCTATAAACTAATCTTCTAGCTGATTTCTTTTCCTATAGTTTACGCACTCCTCTTGCGGTCGTCAGGAGAAGTCCAGCAATGTTTCGAGCCAGGCTATCAGGCTCTCTGGCATATTTTCTGCGAAATTCCGAAAATTGCGAAACTTCGTTTACAGCGGTGCTGTCTGCTTATAGGGCAGTAGTAAAGTGCAGAGAAGTGTGATTCATCTTTGTACTGACTGGCGCCTTCTGCGCTGCACTTACCCGTTTATTCTGCGACAAAAGGACGCGGGTGAACCTGACCACGCCCCCTCGATCGAGGCCGGTGCAAGCGGCGAGCACGCATGCATTCGCAAGGAACTGAATATACTAGAACTGCACCTAATTATTTTCGGCAACTCGTCGCGTCGATGATCGATGAAAACGTTGTTCGCGGAAAAGCACATACAACGAACTTTTCCCCATTTTTGCCTGGCTGCCTCTGGCATGATCGGCAAAAAATGGCGGCCAGCCGGGCATCGCGCATGCGCAGAACGTTACCTGAAAAAGGTCCATTATCTCCTCACACACATTGCGCGGCTATAATACCGATCGAATGTCTAACGCCGCTTCAGCTTTGCAGCTGCACTGCACGCAAGCTATACCGTCATTAATTTTTTCCTTCTGTAATTCTACTCATCCTTTCAAATTCCACATTCTCTTGTAACATATACTTCCCTCCCTCATTTTCATTCTCACAGCTGTCCCTAGCTTATCCTGCCCCTTTTTCATATATGTTCCTTCCTTCCTTCCTTCCTTCCTTCCTTCCTTCCTTCCTTCCTTCCTTCCTTCCTTCCTTCCTTCCTTCCTTCCTTCCTTCCTTCCTTCCTTCCTTCCTTCCTTCCTTCCTTCCTTCCTACCTTCCTTAGTGAAAAACCCTATGGGTCACAATAACCTCATACAAATTCTCATACAGAACTCATACTAATCTCATACAAATCTCATATAATCTCATATGATCTCATACTAAACTCATTCATCATATGAGAAATATATGAGAATTAATGAGATTTGTATGAATTTAGTATGAGAAATCTGTATGAGGTTATTGTGACTCATATGATGTTTTTCACTAGGGTAATTCCTTCCTTCCTTCTTTCCTTCCTTCCTTCCTTCCTATCTGTTCCTTTTTTCCTTCGTTCGTTTTCTTCTGCCCTACTTTCTTCTTCCCGACCATATTTTTGCCACCAGTATTCAAACGTGGCTACTCAATGGCCAACGTTAGACCCGTGCGCTATCATCGCCGACCCCTTTACCTGCTCCGGTTCCTTGCGTGACGAAGGGACGTTGCAGCGCGCGGACAATGAAATGTGTTACGGGAAATGCCGCATCGACTCGCCTATAGGCGACTTCACGCGAACAACGTTACGCCACAAAGGTATCTCTCTCTCTCTCTCTCTTTCTCTCTCTCGTTTTCCTCCAGTGGCCATAAAATTTGCTTTCAGGCTATAGACATGAATATTAAATGTACGCTCATTTCTGTCAGACAATAAGCGAACTCCTGCACAAGGGGAACTCGATCTCAAGCTTGGTGTTCTCGCAAATGGCAATTTACTTAATATACAGTGAATTTCAGTATAGTAGTGGCAGAATACCTTGTGGGCTATACATTTGTCGCGTGGTCTATAAATTTGTACGTTTGGGTAACACAAAATTCTCTTTTTAATTAATATAGCATGAAATGCCGAATGCGATTCTCATTACCGGGTGCGGATTACACGATGCGGACAATGCAATGTGGAAAAGCCTACAAATTACTTGCTGTCACTGTCACTTTCGTTTTACGAGAAGTCTGAAATTCGAAAGTTTTACACATAGCTTAATAGGCTGGGCTTGTCCTAAAGCTATGCTAATTTCCCTCATTAGGCCCTAGTTAGAATCAACATCATATAGTCCTCTTAACGGACAGTAGGTCACGCCGTGTTCACATGGGCCGACATGCAAATATAATGGTTTGGATTCAATAAAATCGGCGAAGAAAAAAAAAAAACTTCCTCGATCGCCCTCGAGTTGAAAAAAGCAACCAAGCAGACATGCTTGCGTGCGCTGTAATGCATCTTCAAACCCCAGTCAGGCTGCATGGTTGGGTAGCGAGGAACACGTAGATTTTTGCACGATCGGCTGCCAAATGGAATAAAACCATAGCTTTCCCGACGGTCCCTCCACGGTACGGGAACTGACCCCGTAGTAGCTGAGATGGCCGTCAGAAAGAAAGGAAACAGGTGCGCTCTCCCTTTAAATTCTTCTTTGGCGACGAAGTAACAGCACAAGTTGCCGTGCTTCACGCGCTCGTCTATCCCAGTAATTCAGGAACTTCTGATTTGTAAGTCGATATTCGCCCGACAATCTATAGCTCCTGCGTGCTTGGGACATAGTAAATTATACAGTTAAACCGCGTAAAGCAGCTATTATTGCAGAATAAAAAAGTTACAGGCTTTGCTCTTAGGACTGACTAAGAGCTGAA
This sequence comes from Amblyomma maculatum, assembly GCF_055883805.1. Lineage (NCBI taxonomy): Eukaryota > Metazoa > Arthropoda > Arachnida > Ixodida > Ixodidae > Amblyomma > Amblyomma maculatum. The sequence goes on from NC_139354.1 coordinate 20,049,691, forward strand.
AATGCGAAATCTTTTCTCTTCTCCGCTCACTGCTGCCTCTTGCCGAATGAGACTGCTGTACTGTGACGTTTCAACCTCGATATGGCGAGATTCGTGAGCGAGATATGTGTCATATTCCGCGAGTAATAATAATTGGTTCACAGGAAAGGAAAGGCGCAGTATCTGTCACACTTTTTCTGTGGACGCCTGTCACAAACATCCGGCTTTACGGCCAACACAGGCGCGGGATCCCCATTACGGTTACCCGTCGTCCCTCTATGAGGTTGAGAACAGAGTTAAAACTGAGGCCGGTCTACCCGTGAAGCACGTGCGTCGGATGTGATTGAGGAATAAGTTCAAGAAAATCACTTTTTTTTTATAAACAATTGGATATATTATAGCAGTCCAAATTACAGTGCATAATAATCGAACACACACACACACACACACACACACATAAAAAACAAAAAAAAAAAAAAACGCCACGACACGATAGTGATAAAAGACAGCTCGATAAATGACAAGATGGAAAACCCGATAATGAACAAAACACTGCGATAAAAGAAGACTATAAAATAACGAAGCAACCGACAGTATGCTAAACATGAATTCATTTTCTCGCGGCTTTCTTGTTCGATGGGGGTGTTGGATGAGGCGTCGTAGTCGCAGAGTTGATCGGAGATTCATGTCGAAGCATGCTCGGAGGAACGGGGGTTTGATTGATTGATTGATTGATTGATTGATTGATTGATTGATTGATTGATTGAATGAATGCCCTTTATTGAATAGGAAAAACTGGTTTATTTATAGGAAGGGAAAGGCGCGGTAACTGTCTTGTTTTCTGTGGACACCTCAACCACGCCGTAAGGAAAGGGAGGAAGGTGGGAGTGAAAGTGGAAAGGGAAAAAGAGGAGCCGTAGTGGAGGGCTGCAGAGATTTCGACCACCTGGAGATCTCTAACGTGCGCTGACATCGCACAGCACACGGACGCCTCTTCGTTTCGCCTCCATCGAAACGCAGCCGCCGAGGTCAAGCAGATTGATTTGATTTGATTTATAGGAAGGGAAAGGCGCGGTAACTGTCTGACTTGTTTTCTGTAGACACCTCAACCGCGCCGTAAGGGAAGGGAGGAAGGTGGGTGTGAAAGTGGAAAGAGAGAAAGAGGAGCCGTAGTGGAGGGCTCCGGAGTAATTTCGACCACCTGGGGATCTTGAACGTTCGCTGACATCGCACAGCACACGGACGCCTCTTCGTTTCGCCTCCATCGAAACGCAGCCGCCGAGGTCGGGTTCGAGCCCGGGTATTCCGGCACAGTAGTCGGACGTCTTACCACTGCACCACCCCGGCGGGGCCTAGGTCAAGCAGACAGAAGAGAAAATAGAGAAGAAAGAAAAGGAAGAGGGAGAGAAAGACGCGCACCGCAACAACAGCCGTCGTCCACCACCGAAGCGGCCTACGACGGCCTACGACAGATAAAAAGTCGGTGGCAGGCTAGCTCCCGCCGCAAGCGGCGGTGACCTACCTGTCCCATCCCCATCAGGGGAGTACACTCCCATGGCTACGGAGGTGGCTCGATCAGCTACAGAGCCAGTAGCAGGCCCGTGCATTTTCTTTTTCTCCTTGCTACAGTCGCAACAACAGCAACAACTTTGCTAAAGGCAAATATTTCAGGTTAGCGTGTACGAATTAACTGCTTTTTTATGTTACTTTTCAATTTGCTTTTACAGAGATGAAACATGGAACATAAAAATGGGTTATTGAGAACAGGTACAATTAAGTTTTTGTTTACCGTAATTTGTCCTTGTTTTAGGGACGAAGTGTTTTAGGGCTATCTGTGCGCCCAGACGAATACAAGTCCACATGTCGAAACGTTGGCTCCACCTGCGAACTGAGGCTTGCTCCCTCTACCCTAGTTCAGTGCTCTTTCATACAATTACGTTTGGGTGCTACATATTTCAGCAATGTTAGAAAAAAATTAGTTGTGGTTTAGCTCTGGTTAACCTTAGTTGAATTGCGAAAGCAACGGCACGGAAGCTTCTTTTGCCTGCTACATTATTCCCCTTCGTGCCTGCGTGTCGTAGGGGTAACGAAAATGCAAACGGTCCTGGAAGGCTGATTCTGATATCACCCTCCGGTATGAAAGAAGCGACCCCAGTCGTGGCATAGGGGTAACGTGAATTCAAACGTCATGGCAGGATGATTTTTTTTTTTTTTTATGAGGGACAACGGACACGGACACGGCATATAGCGACGAGTGGTTAGACCTGGCGTAGTATTGCATTCGCAATAAAGATGATAATAAGAACATTGTATTAACATGTGACTCAAACAATAGCTTTATTATAACGTTTATGTGCTGTCTGGGTTAATTCTAGACCCCCTCAAGCTTGGGGAATGTACAGGGCGCTCAATATAAAAGGAACGATCATTTCGCGCAAAAAGACGGTTTTATTCGTTATTTCTTCAATAAGGTACAAGAAAACAAAACAAAAAAAGATTTTGGATATTTTGCGCCAAGAGGAATTCTAGGTGGAAAACAGAAAACAGCGTGCTTGTTGCACTTAATTACGGAGTAAATATTTATTGAATGCTCAATGTTTATTCTCTTTCCTACTGAGCGACCCTGTAGTTGATGGTTGTCGGGTCTTGTTGGGAACGAGGAGTTGGCTGCATTACCGGTAGCCGGTGAGGTGAGCTTTCCCGTAGTGTGCACATTTGCGTAACTTGCGGAGGTTGGCCACGGGAGGATTGAAGACACAGGTTCGGCAGATTCCCAGACAAATATCGAAACAAAGCCGGCTACCTCTGTTATTCTTTTAACACGTTTTCAAATTGGCGCCCTTGTACCATGCAAAAAATATAGCCAATAAAATAAAAATTATCACCACTATCACTAATGGACGAAGTCGCTAGAGCGTGGCATGAGGGAGCGTTGGGAACGTTCTCGATTCCTCGCCACAAAAGTGTGATCAGTGATGACCGAAGCTGTGTGGTTATCATCATCATCATCATTAAAAACTAAGTGTTTGAAAATGGCCGCGCCCCGATACGTGGTCGACGGCGCCGAATGTGATCGTTTAGACAACGAGATTTTAAAGCGCTTCCCTCTTCTGCTTCCTATGAACGAAAACTGCACCGAGTACAAGGGCTTTCTAAAAATACTGGCAAGTGCCTGTCAATAATAATGGTTTTATAGGTTATCGAACTGCGAAAATGTGCAGGGTCTTCATTTTCAGAAGACGAACGAATCTCTAATTCTATCGCTTGCTTCTGTGACTGACTTTCTGTACTGTGTTGCGCTTATACGTTCGTTCTGCCTGTAGGATGAAGACTTTTTTGTCCATCTAAGCGTCGGAGACGTCCACAATCCGGACACCTATTGCTTGAGTGGTGACTGGGACCTCCAGCAACTTATCATTTCATCGGGTAAAAATTTTGACGAGGTTTGTATGGAGCAGTTTTAAATTAATATTGGCTGCATGCTTAGCGCTTTAGCTGCAAACTTCAGTTTATTTAGTACCGTGGACTTTTCCAGCTTTTCTCAAAATGCAAGTCAGCCAGCCATTTTTTGATGGAGTTTTGCAATCTGATGGTGAGTGATACTTCATTGATTGGTTACATTGGATTACAGTGTCGAATCTGATTCGCGGTTACCAGTGAGACCCAGTCTAGAACGAATCACGAAAGGGACTTTACGTTCGAAAAACTGTGAAATCTGTCCGAAATTACTATTCTCTGCTGTTATACACATTGTCTGACAAAGGAAAAGTGTCTTGATTACAATTACCACACACTGGATCAGTTTATCCGCTCTGTTTCAGCTGTTAAATATTTAGTTCTATTACATAAAGCCTCAAATGGGACACATGTATGCAACATTTGCAGTAAGACATTTAAAAATGCTGTTTTCTTAACACTTTGCTAAACTAGTGCATCCAGCGCCTTTATGCCAGTTTTATTCTATCCGATTTCCCGTCAGCCTCATCAATCACTAACATGCTCAGGCAGCTCAACTTTGAACCCCATTTACACCATCAATTAAGTGGCCAGAATGAAATTATTGTGTGGTTTTTCACATGATACCTACATTTTTGCTGCGCCTAATCCCTAGATGCAACCACTCTAAGGTATTTTGCCAGGACCATACTGTGTCAAATGTCAGACTTTCCCTTACAACACGCCATTGGAACTGTTTACCTGCATTGATCACTAAATGTTTGAAAAAAGCTGTGGTCTTTCGTTACTACAGCACACATAGCGGCTCTCTCTTGCTTGTCAGTGCTGTTGCCTACAGTGTTTATAAATGGACAAAGTCGAATAAAATTTGGTTGGCATTCAGAGCAGCACAGAATATTCAACGCAGAAGAATTGGAGAAGTACGGAAACCCATAGCAACACTTAATAATTTGTTGAACTTATATATTAGGAGAGACAAACCACAACAAGGTTGAAGGGAAGCCTCGGGCCACTAGCCAAAATTTTGACAAGTCCTCTTGTCGAAACATGGCTATGGGACTGAAACTTCAGTCCCTGTTCATTTTGCTTTGTGTTCTACAAGAATCCCATCCCTCTGCCCTCTCTCTTGCATATTAGGAGATCGTTCTGCAGTCAAAAAAGAAAATCCGGACCTTTGATCCTGCCCCTGAAGTCTTCAGTAGGATAATGGCAGAATTGGAACAGTGCGGATGGGAAAAGTGAGTGTCTGACTGGAGTCGTACTATTAAGTAGGATAGAATTGGTCATTGACAGCAAAGCGGTAATATGCCCAACCAAGTAAACCAGCATATCGAAAGGCCTGTGATATGTAGGCTAGGTTTCCAGGCATCGATGGTAGTTGCATGAAAACAAAAAGAATTTAAGGAAATGGACTTAAGGAACCCAAAATGCCAAACTATGCATATGATTCCATTTGCTGCGTGCCTTCACACAAATCCTTTATGCAATAGAAACAAAACTTTGTTTTAAATGATGGTAATGAACTCTTCCAGCAGCCACTGACGAACAAAAATGGGATATTGCATGCCATAATTGTAAACTAAATATACAAAGCACTTTATCTTCTTAATATTATCATTTCTGGCAGAATAAGTTGTAGATATTCTGTGCATATAATACTGACAAATGTATGAGAAAAAAAATGACGTGGGTAACTTAGTTTTGGAGCTTCTGCTGACTGAAAACCTTCATATGTGCAGCATAGAGATGGGCTTGGCAATGAGTTGTCTTTGGAATGCAAATAGTTTTCAGCCCTTTTCCCAAGGTCCATGTCCAAGTGAATGACAAAATTAGCTCTTAGCATACAGATGTTTTATGTTTAGTATTTTGTCTGGATAGTGGCATAGTGTCCAGAAACTTTTATGGTAAAGATTATTTGGTCTTTAATTTCTTTGTCACAGCCTAGAGCACCTGAGCACATCGGGTGATGAAATACATTTGAAACACACTGATGAGAAGAAGAGGAAACATCTGCTGAAGATTAGATTTTCTGAAGCGGTAAGCTCTTTACGCAGTGTTGCACAAATTATTTTCGAATGCTTCAGATGTTGCTGAAAAGTACATTTAATGCAGAGGAATATTTATTCTCAGAAGTCCTTAGTGGCATTTTTTGAAACATCTCTGCTCTGGTCGGTAGGAGTCACCAGGGTGTGAGGATGAATGTTGCTGGACTACTGCTTTTTTTTTTTTCATTAATAACAGAATCTGTGGCATTGTTGAGGTAATGACTTCTTTCGCAAAGGCAGTGCCATCAATAATAAATTGTATGAATATTTCATGATACATGATTACGACAGCAAATTCTTATTCCTCTCTCTTATCTCTTTTTGATAAGGGCAGAAACCTAAGCCAAACCTCCTAATTGCTCCATGCTCCATTTGTTTGAAGCAAGTGACTTGTATACAGATTCCAGCTCCTGTATCAGCAGCTTAAGTATAATTTTGGCAACACCTTTTGCTCTTTTGTACCAAAACACTTTTCTACAAAAAAGGGTTTAATAGTGTAAAAAGCAAGTTCTTGCAAGAATAAGAAACGAATAACATATATGCTGATTAAGTTTCCTTTTTTTTTCCTTTCAGTTTCCAGTTGAAGAGCCCACGATCGAGTCCGACCTGCCTGTTCCACTAGAATTTTATTGGAACAGTGTTGGTAACTTACGACTACTTAACTGGTCTCATTGATTTATAGAAAACCACTCAGTAACTCTTCTTTTTTAACTGCCCATTTCGCAGTGGATGTCTTAATTTTCCTCACAGGAAATGCCTAATTTCAACATTTTTGGATATTTGATAATGACTTTTGTTATACTAGTAATTTTTGGCACCATCGAAATGGAATTTCCTGGCACTGAAATTTTTATTTGTGCATGTTGTAAAAAAAAGCAGGTCTTTTTGAGATGTCATGGTGTCTTTCTTTTTTTGCTCACAGGATCAGACATTAAAAGCAGTTTATGAAAAATTCAAGGAAGAAGTTGAAAAGTTGCAAGATTTTTGGGCTGTGATGGACGATTTAGATGCAAATTCCTGGGTTCTCGACCCGACCAGTCCGAGACACTGTGACTGCTATCGTAGGGTAGCCCTAGGTAGGAATTTCCCCTTTATAGTTACACTGTGAGCGTGCTCTTTATTTGCGAGCATAAGTGTGTGGGCTTTTGTGTCACAGGTTTTATGCAATCCTTCCACCTGCTGGTAGATGATACAATTCAAATATATTGTGGCACTTTGTGGCATGAATGACCTTGTAACATAACAGCTGATAAAAACACCATTACCGATATGTGCTTTTACAAAGGCGTATGCAACACTGGCTCTCATTGCTTGCTTTTATATGCAATTAGATGAAGCTGCATTGATGGAACTTCAGCATGGTTTCAGTGTGGCCTGCTCTAGAACCTTGCTGAAATGCAGTCTGCGTGATCGAATTTATATAGTATATGTCCCATGCTTTTAGGCACTGTACCACCAGCCTTCTGTTGTCTTTGGCAGGCCCATACTATATACCTATAATCAAAAGTACATTAGTATCTATAATGATAGTGCTCGTTATCCTGTGCATTCTTTTGTGTGCCTTCATGCTGACGGTCACTACTGCATGTTGTCTGCAAACCGTGTTGACATGAAACTCTTCCTGTTTATGTCCAGGAAACAACGTTTCCGTAGCTGTAGTTGTACAACCCAGGGCACCGAGGATGTTTCCCAGGCTTGAATTCTGCGGTCCTCACAAACGTGAGTACTTATCAACTATTGCTTAGTTGCCCAGTACTTGTGTAGTTTGTTTCAATTCCACTTTACTCATTGCTATGGCTCACTCTTTTATGTATATTTGTCAGCTGAAATTGCAGTTTTATCATATGTGATCAGAAGATGCAGTTATGGGGTCATATATTGTACCAATTCTTTTTTCAGTGCATCTCTGTTCTTCTTCACGGCCACCTTCAATATCAGAGCCATTGACACAGATTGCTTATTTCGCCAGTGGTTCTGATGTTACAAGTAGTAGCAACCAATTGTGGTTGGAAAAAAGAGTGACTTAGAAAGAAAAGGAATCATTGCAAAATACGGTCCCATGTATTGTGACTACATGTAGCGCTTGGTAAGATGTGCATTTTATGAGATGAATATTAAACGTGGATGCTGAATGTGGACTAATGGCCACCCTATCTCACCTAGACGTTAGGGGCTGGGAAAAGAGCAAAGTGGGCCAGGGGAGAAATGAGAGTTAGTGATACTGGCACGAAGATTTGCATTATTTGTTTGTTTATGCTCAAAACTATGCTTTATGGTGCCAACCACAGTTACTTCTATGTTATTTGAGATTAACTTGAATAAAACGTTGCGGGCTAGTTGATTCATCGCAAGGGGGAACAGCGCAAGCTGCACGCGGACAAAAGGGGAGGACGAGACACGCACATCGCTTACTTACAACTCACGCTGTGTGTGTCTCGTCCTCCCCTTTTGTCCGTGTGTAGCTTGCGCTGTTCCCCCTTGGCCCCTTGTTTGAGATTGTTGTAGATACGTTTTGCTCCTTATCTAAAAATTTCTTTGCTAGCTTAAAGGTGGTGTACTGCAGCATGCATTTTCTATACCAGCATCATTATGTATTTGTTTGCTGTTAAATGCCACTGCCTTTTGTTTCAGCCGTTAGCTCTCATGAAGAATCTGTGGAAGAAAACAAAAGCGGATGGTGGGTGGCATTATTCACTGGTTCTTACATGCTTGCCAATGGAATGGCCAAGCTGAAGCAGGTCATTCCTTGGCACCAGTTCCATATCAAAAACTAGTTACCCTGACTTTGTGCCATTTAATGTAGGAATTGCAACGACTCAATAACTGCAAACCTGGCGTCACTGTTAGGCATGGAGTTGCCATCCAGACTCGGTGCTGAACCTCCAGAGGTGAGACAGCTGTTCATGCCCATGTTTTGCCCGTGTCGTGCCCACTGTGCTCGTAAGAGTTTCCAGGTTTGACCATGGTAATCTTCACAAGTGCCTCACAGCTTGAAGACAATGCGCTTTTCTTCACTAAAATGCTGTACAGTCAACTGATCTTGTCATTTGCCCAGATATGTCTCCTTCAACAACAACAGCAAGAAAGGGAATTGTCTATATCCCTTCAGTTAAACCCATCATGCACAATCTGTAGCTGTTTTATCTCCACAAACTTCCTATGTTGCATTTATCTTCTCATACAATTCATTATGTCACTTTAGGGGGCTGCTGGTTGACTGTACCCTTCAATAGATGCTTTCATGAATTGGCATATTTTTATACGGGACTCATTGTGGTGGTTCGATGGCTTTAATGGCTGGTTGCTGATCTCACTTTTTGGCCGCGTTCACTCTTGGCCACAGTGGCGATACTTTGATGGGGGCAAGATAAAGAAAAGCCCATTTGCTGTGCAATGTCAATACATGTCCGAGAAGTCCAGGTGGTCTAAATGATCCAGAGCCATCTACCATGACATCTTTCACGGTTCATGTGTCACTTTGTACCATTAAATGAAGTTAAGTACTGAATTCGGGACCTTAAGAAATGCCTAAGAGGTTTTGCAGTATAAGAAAGCATTCATTGCTGTGGCCATGAGTGAAGTTTGTGATCGATTTCCAAGATTTGTGGTCAGGCTTAAAAAGTGAGTTTTTGCAACATTATTATTTTGCCATGCTGGCGCAGCGGAAGATATAAAAAATAAAATATTAACTGTGGTAAAACTGTGATTTTTTCAGGACGTCGATTGTGCCTGTGGCATCTGTTATTCCTACCTCCTGGAGGGTCACATTCCAGACAGGCTGTGCCAAAACTCCCGCTGCACCAAGCCATTTCACCAGTCTTGCCTGGCCGAAGTAAGTACCTAGCTCTTATTTAGAATAAAAACAGCAGAAACCATGGGACGACAGAAAAGGAGCACAGATACGAGCGCTGACTTACTACTGAGTGTATTTCGTGCTAAAACACAAATACGGAAAGCAACCAGAAGATTAACACAAAATTACTGCCGATATCATTTGTCAATATCTAAAAATGCTGTTTCGTTCTCCGATAAGTGAAGAGATGGTTCACTCAAGCAATTTTCCCCCTATCATGGATAACGAAGGCTTCGTAAAGCTCCCGTTTTAGCTGGCTACTATACGTGCGCATCACTTCGCACTTCCGGAATGCACCCACACATAGTTACATCTTTTGCAGAGGGGTAAAATTGCTTGAGCGAACCATCTCTTCACTTATCGAAGAAAGAAATAGCCTTTTTAGACATTGACAAATGATATCGGCAGTAATTTTGTAATATTCTTCTACTTGCTTTTCGTATTTGCATTCTTGCACGAAATACATCAGTTGTAAGTCGGCGCTCAAGTCCGTGCTTCTTTTCTGTCGTCCTGTGGTTTCACGCTGTTTTTATTCTAAATCATGAACCAACTAGCCCAACAATCCTCCCTTTTGCAGTTTACCTATCTCTGTTTGCATACAAAATGACCTCTGCCAGTCATATGTGTGGCCAAGTGCAAATCAGAGAATCTGGCTTAGCTTGCTCTTGGTCAGAGGCATATAAAACTCGCGTTACACATCCTTCACTATAGGCATTTCGGGGCACATGGTTTTTTAATATTGAATCAAAGCTCTGTGCTGTGATGTCAAAAAAGCAGCGCAAAAAAGACGCGGACAAGGACGAGATGACAAGGACGGGCGCTGACATCATCCGGCATTGTCATCTCGTCCTTGTCCGCGTCTTTTTTGCGCTGCTTTTCTGAGAACAATGTACCAACACGGCCAACTTGCCACATTAACCTTGGGTTAGAGTTCGGAATTCCCAAGATGTGGTGTAAACAATTTCAAACCCAGCTTGTGTGCTTGCTAACAGTGTCTACTGCTTGTGTTGAAATTGTGCAGAATGCAAAATGTTTTGTAGCCATGAACCTAAAAAAGAATGCCTCATTCGTCACAGTTGCAGTCACAAGATTCGTCACGGTTGCAAGCAGTCTTGTTCCTCATGCTGCCTGATAGGCACTGGTTAAGCGATACTTAGTCTGTATAGCAACAAGCACTCTATTCGAAGGAATACATGAAGGACACCTGTAACTGATGTGGAACACAGAATAAGCCAAACAAGCTGTATGTAACCTTTTAATGATGAGCTCTGCTATAGGCAAGTGTGAAACACTAAAAATTTTGCCTTGCTTGACAACAGCAAACTTTATCTGCCTCTTCGATCTCACCAGGCTGCCAACTTCAGTTCTGCGTAATTCCATTCTCTTGATGGTACAGTACCAAAACTAGAGGTTTTGCTTTCCAGCTCGTCTCGGAGTTCTTTCAGTGCTAATTTCGACTCCAAAGCACCAAGAAACTCAACCTAAAAGGAGACACGCCCGGAGAAGGTGGTAAATAACTTGTGTTGTTAATTCTTGTTATTTAAAAAAGGGGCAGAGAAACGTGAATACCAAAAATAGGACTCTCAGGAGCTGTCTTTCAATTTTAAAAATGAGTGCCAACCCATTGTGCCACAGAGCGGATGAGCATGATTGTTTTTAATTGCAGTCTTGTCCGTTTGCATCAGTTTTCATCTTCGGAAGCGAGGGGACAGTGCTACTGAGAGAACGGAATCAAGCCATTGCTCCAGATCCTATTTGTAGGGTCGCATGGAAAGGACCGTTTGTCTGGGTTTAGTAAGACTGTTAAGTTCAAACCATGCTACGTCACGCTATGCTGAAGACGCGTGTGTTCCGACAACTTGTCGCAATGCTTTTTTTTTTTTTTTGCAGTGGATGCGTTCCTTGCCCTCTGTCAGGCAAAACTTCAACATGTTTTTTGGAGAGTGCCCGTACTGCTCAGAGGTAAGGCAGCACAGGATGATCCAAGGCTCATCCCTTCAAAAAGAATATTAGCTTGCGCTGATGTTAGATGATTAGACGACATAGACAAGGAATTTTTGAATAGAAAAAAAAAAAGCATAAATGTGAAGGCTATGCTGTGGTGTCACACTGGTTTTCGGCATTCAGCACCAATCACATAGAGGAAGAATGTTTTTGTTTGCTGGGCCAAAAAGCAAATTTTCTCTTCTTGAAACACGGGAAAAGAGTAATGAAATGGGATGCTTTTTGGTCTCATATGCCGTCGTTAGCACATGTGAATAACAAGGTACAAAAGCGTTGCTACAAATAGAAAAAGCATGCAGTGTTCACAAGTCGGGAATGGCTAGCTTATGAGGGCCTTATTATGCAGTTGCATCAAAATACATAGTCAAATAGTTAAGGGAACACCTAGGGCAACTCTGTCCGATTTCTGTTCTAGTGAAAATCAATTTTGTGACTCTTTCCGTGTATGCTGATGTTTTTCCGGCAGCAAAATACACATTTATTACCGAGAAAATTGCATTTAATAATTTTACTGTTGTTCATTTCAACCTAGCAATGCCTATACCAAAGTGGAGTTTGTGATCAATGCCCAATCCGATGTGAATGGCGGGATACGACTTATGCCGACACTTCGTAATTTTCTTGAATAATTGACTGGCGACGCCAACACAGACGTTTTATTGGCAATTTTTGATTTTAAAAGCACCATATTCTGTTAAAATTGCATCTTGGTATTAATTAGAACGCGGTACTCTATTATTGCAGGCCAAATTAAGTTTGTATGTGTAGTGGCCAAGCAATACAGTACAAAAAAAGTTGGCAGGAATGCATTGCTGCAAGCTTAGGAAATTGAAAACAGACGAGAGAAAAATTGCTGAACAGGTGCTCTTTTGAGCTCCTTACTTGTCTTGTGCCCCATTTTGCACTGCATTTGTAGCAAGTGTACAGATTTTGACGCAAACACTCCCCATCTTTTGTCCACAGCCTATGTCATGCAAGATGTGAACGACTACAAATAAATTATGTTTTGAAACATGTCAACTGTGTCTGCGTTCAGCGCTGAAAAGTGGACAGCAGGAAGAGTCAAAATTCAGGTTTGTTGGTTCCGGTAGCACATAGGTATCTTAGGCTATCATGCACCAATCTTGATGAAATTATCTTTTTTTTATGCTTCACGTTTTCAAATGTCTTCTCTTTTCTTACTCCTTTCTAAACACTTGAGACGTACAAATGAATCTACAAATGCACTCCTTCAAAAGAGTAAGCTCAGTTGAAAGGGCACATATTATTCATAAAATTATGTGCCAAAAGAAAACATACAAATGCCTTCCTGGGGGCTCCATAAATACAGACATTTATTGCGTATGTCACAAGCACGACTATGTACAGCTCTTTGGATAAGGAGGACAGGAAAGGAACCAACACCAAGTTGGGTGAACAGCAAAGACAATCACCTGTACACCGTGAGCCGAACCCTGTACACTGGTCTTTGTTAGACGGTGCGAGAAACGAATTTCACACGCACACATTCCAGTGACTACTTTTCTTTGTTCACTTTCTACAAACACTTTGCACAAAAGACGTGGTATGCACAACTAGCACGTTTTACAACACGCTACAAACCAAACATTAGAGGGCGACAAGACGGTGTTATCAAAACGATGCGACAAGTGTTGGATAAGTCCAGGCTATGCAAAAATGTGGGATGCCACAATCTGCACCATATACCGAGAGGAGGCACGGGCCTTTGAAACCAAAGAACTGAAGTAAAACTTTGTTCTAGGGTAACGACTTAGCACAACGTAATAATTGCACGAGAGACTCACAGGACAATGCGCTGTCCTAAGAGTCTCATTTGTGGTAACTTTTATGTTGCACTATGCTGTTACCGAAGAGACCAAAGAATTAATTTTAAAATAATTTTCAAAGCGGTGTTCATGGAATGTACCCCTTTTTCTTTTTTGCTATGCTAGTACCATCGGGACCAGTACTTTAAGATAAACCACCAACTTCAGTATCTATGCAACCCGGTTTCTATCTCAAGCCTACATAAAAGCTTTTGTAAACATCAATGTTGGCCCTGTGCTTAATTTACTGCGCCAAACAGTGCAAAATAACTTTAGTTTCGAGGTGTTGGAGCTTTGGAATATTTTGTAACACATGCGTTCAGAGTTTTCATTTTGCCTTAATTCAGAATGGCTGTGATTTGCAATTCGAGAAAAACGGTAAAATCTCCACATAAAATCACCCCCAAATGAAGTGTTTTTTGAATCTGTCACAGACTGTAGTGTAGAGAATTATTCATCAGTATTAAATATTGCAAAGCAGTTTCGTTTCTATTCAATCACCACAGGACTGTTTATAAATTGCATATAGTGTGATTTGCCAAGATTTGATGTATTAAGAAAACCACATTTGAAGAAGAATTCTGAAAAAAGCCGTTAACAGAAGAACCATGAAAGGACTGAACATAATACAAAAATAAAAGAAAATAGAGTTAGGATGGTAAGCTTCACCAGCTTCCAAATAGTGTCAATGGTTTCAAGGCCCACACCCCGCCCGTCTCCAATATTAAGGGTGCCGTGGTGAATTCCAGCGAGGGGTGCAGGTACTATAACTAGAGTGTTTTCCACACTGCTCCGCCAACAGCACACACAGTGTGTTGCTTAGTGATGGTATACTAGTTAGAATATAGACTGGATTTGAGTGTGAACTCTGATCACAATCTGATGGAATGCAATGGGTATTGCTTGTTAAAAGTCGCTGCCATGCCACGATGTAACCCTATGCATAAAAAAATAACTTGATCACCGTCTCGTGTGATTACACGTTGGCTGACACCACCGCGCCATCTATTGCGTCGTAACTTTATTTACTACACTAGCTGCCTTGTTCGGTTGATAAAACAGCATCGTTTCGGAACGCAGCTCTATGAACAAAAGTCTGTAGCATGTAAACGTGCGAGGTTGCATGTCGAAGAAAAATATACAGGATGTGTGATGAAAAGTAATCTTAAAAGCTGTCATACCTACAGACGCACCAACTAAGGTAAGATCTTGCAAACCCATGGGCAACATGTAATCTTGCTCGAGATCAGAACACCAGATCCAGCACAGAGAAAGGAGTTAATCTAAACCAGGCAGCACCGTTTGTTACATTGGGCTCTTAGTCGTCCGACGCGAAGTGCGTCTTCCTTTTGCAGAAGCAAGCCAGTGAAGAGTAACCGACTTCAAAGCACTCAGCCCAGCAGCATGTACCTTACACACAGCAAATTTCGACGTCCTATACAGGAAACAAATGCAAGTTTAGTGAATTCAAGAGTTGTACCACACACAGAGTGCGTAGTTCACAACACGTGGCAAACCAACGCTACAGACCTTGTGACCACACTGATTAAGGTCTGCCGTGCCTCTGTACATTGTCGTTTGGAAATAAGAATTGAATTCTAATCGGCATCTCGCAGCTTGTGACAGGGAACAAACATAACTGGCACCCAGCAAAAAAGGTGTTTTGTCCCGCAAGTAAACAGAAGATGTATTTGGCATATGTACCATGAAACGTCGTAAAAACAATCCTCAGCTCCTTCGGTTTAAAGCTAGAAATGATGCCACCTGACATCATCGCCCCAACACTGTCTACTTCACCAACATGGCACAAAAATTACTGCTAAAATGTCTGCTTCAAATCCCATAGAAATGCAAACAGCAATGACCGACTCTTCATGCAGCCAGTGCCAAGGCAAAATCAAGAAACAACGGCTCTACTTTTGTCTAAATGATTTACATGCTGCCGCTCTTGGTAGACAATGAGGGGTGAGGGCTCCGATAAAAGAGCTTATGTTTACCCACTGATGTCACTGCATTCAAAAACTCGACATGCGCTTTGTTTTCTTTTTGGTCATCATGCAACAATGGTATGCCCGCAAACAGATATCAGCAGAAAAACTCTTCCCCACAATGCAGTACAGTTAGGCGGTTAGAAAAAGAACCCTGGCATGAAACTGGGAGAAGCCCTTTTTAGTCAAGACTGCATCTCAAGAATTGCCCTGCTTCACTCGGACAAGCAAGCAGCCACAGCAAATGAGATGACGGCAAAATTCAGGCTTGCAGATTTTTTTTCTTTGCTCTTGAGTCCACATGAATCAATAACAAGAACCATTACTTTGGAGTGTGTGAAACCGCACGAGATGTTTGCATTGTCACCACAGTAAACAACAGCATCTGTGTGTAGAGGTATGAGCAGTATAAAAGAGAACGGGTATTTCGCACTCAAAAATCAATCTGATCTCCCCCAGTCGTTCACCAAATATGAAAAGGCATCAAAAGGGCATATGTAGGAAAATCAAAGAAAAATATCGGGCATGTCTTTCGTTTCTATGTGGAGAGGAATCCCCAATGACAAGCTAACAGGGTGTTCCCTTCAATACTGCTTTTACACGTACGCATGCATGCACTAGAGTTACATACGTCTTCACTCACAGTGCAAATATCAGCAGCAGTTCCTTGTTAGAGTGTGAAACATAGCCCTCGGGTGAGCCGAGAAACCAATACTTTTGCTATAATAGGCATTTAATTCCTAGAGTGAGCAACATGATATAAAACACCATTTTCCATACCCAAGGAACTCCTGGGTAGAAGGGAAAGGGTACATTTTATTTGTTTGTTTTCCTCATAGTATTTACAGCACTCAAAGCTACCTGATTGTTCACGAGTCTCTCCAGTACCACAAAATCTAAAACAGTAACAAACGCAATGCCAGAGCAATGTGCAACAGGCATGCTAAAAACAGCCCGTTTGCTAAAGAGGTCAATTTTTAAAAATCCATTTATATGTATGTATACATCAATAGAGCCTCTCTTACAAGCAGCACTCCATCTCGAGCTGGATCAAAAGAGCAGTCATCACTCTGCCACTTTTGAGCAGGCTTAATATACTAACTCACCGGCAGTCATAAGTGGTACTACTAGTACCATACCCTTCAAAGCACAAATGCAACTCCAGACCACAACTCTTCCTCAGTTTTGCACCAACATTCTCAATGATAATGACATCGTTCAAGTCACAAATGCAACTCCAGGCCACACAACTCTTCCTTAGTTTTGCACCAACATCCCCAACGAAATGTGAAGACCTCTAGACTGTACTTGCACAAAAGAGGGAACACTGTTTTTCAAGGCTGACTCGACAGCAGTGTTAAGAGCAATTTTCACAATGTGCAGCAGCAAATGAGACTGCAGGAGACTTGCTGCTATTAAGACAATTCGTGCAAAATGGCTGCGAAGACAGCTATGTAACACCCAGAGGACGAATACGCAGAGACGACTCCTTAGTGGAGCACGCAAAGTAATAGAGCAGCCGGACGTGACTGTAAAAGAAAGATAAGAAACTCTGGAGCCTCTACGCGTGAATTTACCCCGTGAAACTGGGAAGCGCGACGGAGAGAAATTGCACACAAAGCCAACTGAAAAACAGTGGTTAATCTCCGACATAATTTTCCAGTCTCGCAATATGAATGCAAATCAATTGGCCTTGCACTAGCATGTGCTTGTCGATTGCAGGGAGCATCCTAACAATGGTGGCAGCGATAGCAGCACCGATAATTGGTCACGCAGGCATGCTTTAAGCAGCACGATTCGCAAATCGGGGTAAGCAACACCTTCTTCTTCGATCCTAGTGGAACCTATATTGCCGGGCCGGCTTTAGAGTGACGTAGGTTCGTTTCATGTCGTCACTCTCCTCCCGCTTCACCTCTGAGTACTTCTCGCCCTTGACGCTGACGATCTTGTTGTCTCGGTAACGGATCAGCTTCTTTGGTTCCTGAGGTAGGCAAGAAGGCACAATGTGGTAAGCAAGGAGGTACCATGCGATAAGCAAGGAGGTATCACATGGTGAGCAAGGAGGTACCACATGAAAAGGAAAGAGGTACCACGTGGGTAAGCATGCCGACAAACATGCTCATCAGCTCAGACTCATGATTCTTGCGCAAAATCACAAACTGAACCTGCGAACTGAGAAACCTCACAGTTGAGTATGAGAACAAACTGGGCACTGCTTTAGGTACAAAAGGGTTCTTTATTTTTATTATTACTTTACCATACAATACTAAGCCAGGTTAATCAATGCACTAAGGTAGGTCTACCATTCCGGCTCATACCAAACACTCCCGGCAACATTAACCAATCCCAAGACTCCCTTCCATTGGTGGCCTCTGTGAAGTCTCAGTCTGCCTTGCGATGACGCATTGTTCACTCCACAACTCGTGTGATTCACCAGTAGTAACACCCTACCCAGAAACAGTGGCAGTGAAGTTTAAAAAAAGAAAAAAAAAATGTATTGCTCTTGTTTCCACCCTACCAACCCTGAAGAAGATGCCAGCACGGAAACGTCGGTTTCTCTCATGAGCCTTTGGCCTGAGTGTAGGAGTCTTTTCCCTTTCGTAGCTATGCTCTGGCAATACTGAAACTAGCCCTGGCTTTATTACTCAATCTGATTTGCCTCCTGAAATGAAATCCCTCCCCTGAACAAATGTTTCTCTTCAGACTTCTGAAGGATGAACGCACATGGTCACTACACAGCTCGAAAATGCAAAGTGAACTGGTCACAGACATTAAGGTAATCAAAACAGGAAAAAAACCGATCAATACAAAAATAAGCAACATTCAGAAACACCTAAATGAATTAGATTGGTTTGTGGGGTTAATGTCCCAAAGAGACTCGAGCTATGAAGGACGCCGTAGTGGAGGGCTCCGGAAAATTCGGCCACCTGGGGTCCTTTAACGTGCACTGACATTGCACAGCACACGGGCACCTTGCTTTTTGCCACCATTGAAAAGCAGCCGCCGAGGCCGGGATTTGATCCCGCATCCTTGGCCACAGCAGTCGAGCGCCGTAACCACTGCGCCACCCCAGTGGGCTAAATGAATTGTAGATATATAAATCTTGATAATTACAGCTACAGCTTTTTCCCTATATGTAGGAGTCTTATGCAACCCTAAAAGTCACACATTACTGTTGTGGCTAGATGAGCTTGAGAACAGGTCATCAAGAAATAACTCGCTTTTTTATGGCGTGGCAGACTCTTAAGAAAGATGGTAAAGAAGCGGAAACAACACTGAATACCCTTAAACCAAATTTACTCACTCACTGACACCATAATTTGCAAAAACTGACTCTTATAAATTTTCTTTTTTTCTGTGGACAATATGTGACTGAAGCGACTCTTTTTTATCAGAGCTCGAGTAACATCTATAATTTCTTTCTTCCCCACATCTGTGCGATTATTAAATGAATTAAATGAACAAAATGAATTAAATTAAAGAAAGTCGTCGATACACTTCCCCATAACCCAATTCAGTGTGCCCTTTCCGCTGACAAAGACACACATCTAAATTCAGTAACCACAAAATTAAAAAACTAATACTATCGCACTGCTGCAATTTCGAAGAACATAGGGGTACAATGAGCGAAGGTTTTTCGCCCTCCGCTCGACTTCTGTCAGGATCATACAAGTTTCAATGTCCGGTAAAACAAGCTAGTTCTTCAAACAAGAAGTTCTCTATATATATTTTGCACAATTCAATTACACACAGACGAAGGCAATTGCGAGAAGCGCTGCATCTGATACACCACCGCGCAATTCATACTGGGGGAGGGGGCATGAGGGGCAGTGGTCATACATCGCCATTAGGCATATCAATTCTGAACAAACTACGCTTTCATTGGCAATCAACACCAACCCTGCACAAATCACCGCACTAAAAGAAACTTGACTGCCATCACAGGTTCGTGATAAAATCTTCTTCAACGCTCACCAGTTCGCAAAATATCGATATGACTGACAAATGGGCCCCCTCCCCATCATCTATTACATGCGTATCTAAAAGAAAGAAGTACCAGTATTGCACCGCTAAACTATTTTCTAGCAACTCTCATTGGGATGCGTATAAGGCAGCGCCTAATGCCCATGTAACAGCTCTAAAACAAGAAAAAGAAAATTTTATTGCTAACATTTTACCATCCATACTATCACCAAACAAGAAAAAAAAAGTGGTGCATTATGAACCCATCAACTGATGATTCTATCAGACACGTCAGAGGATCCTGTTGCCAGCAATTCGTGTGCATTGAATCATAACAAAACCTTTGCAAACAATTTTTCCTGTATGTCAGATGCCAATGTGCCTGCAGCACACAAATATATTTCTGTAGTTATGCCTCCAGTACTATATACTCACCGATGAGGCGTTGGTAAACTTACTGGCACATTAAAATTTTTGCAACTCGACTATGTCTGTATTAATGCCAAATTAAAAAAAAAGGAAAAAAAAAAATGTTTGCCTGTGTTTCTATAACACTCACCAAGATTTTTCAGCTTTCACTTGATACTTAAAACACTGGGCCACGCAATGGAAAATATAGACGGTGGTTCCATCATTCAAATCAGGAAATGAAAAGCTCACCTGCGAGTTATCGTCCCACCTCACTTACCGGTACATGCTGAAAATTATTAGAATACGCAATTTTCACAAACACTTAATTTTCTTGAGACTAATTTTTTTTCTTCCTTCCCACAGAACATACTATTAAAGGTTCATATTCTGACACGATACCCAAG
This sequence comes from Amblyomma maculatum, assembly GCF_055883805.1. Lineage (NCBI taxonomy): Eukaryota > Metazoa > Arthropoda > Arachnida > Ixodida > Ixodidae > Amblyomma > Amblyomma maculatum. The sequence goes on from NC_139354.1 coordinate 20,069,620, forward strand.
CGCCCTGCTTCTCTAAAGAGCTGCACCTTATTTTAAGCCACGCATCAGAGACTGACTGCATTTTTCTCAATTCTTCTATACCTTTTAACAAGGTGTGTCACCACTTATTACTTTTAATATAAATTAATTGAACACAGAAAATTAACTAGATAAATATGTAAATAAATGTCAGGACAGCACTATGGAATCAAGCCCATCATCTCCGCAAACAAGGCAGACGCCCAAATCACGTGGCTACCACTACGGTCTGGTCGAAGAACCTTTTCCCAATCTTTTCCATCCATGGAAAGACCACTACTAAGATGAGGGTCAGCTAGAAAACCTACGAGTAGCCTGTGGTGTTGACGATTGACCCTAGCACCTCCTCGTTCACTTGAGTTGAGTCCTCAAACCTCAGACCACTGAAGACAGCACTGGTGCGCAAACTCACCGTCTTTGGTGCAACTGGCCTGTGCTCCTTCCCATCTTCATCCTGATCGATGTAGCCATATCTGAAAGGAAAAGCAGGTGTGCCAGCATTAGCTGCTTCATGCGTGCCTATTAATTAAAGCACCCGGGCGACGTGCAGTTCTGGGAGTTAGGGAAATGATGTTCGGTGCACTCACCACAAGCAATAAGTTTTGTTTATTACCAGTGCCGGTTAGCAGTGAACAGTAGCAGTTTATCAAGAGCAGTGCGAGCATGCAGTTTTCGGTAGGCATTGCATTGTGCTGGACAGTGCACACATCAGAAGACAGTGTGCATGCCATCAAAGACCCTTGCCTCAGCTACGTAAGAACGCACCATAACAACGTGAAACACACATGGCTGTGCACGTTGACATCTCATATGCACACTTTTGGCAGGATCTGTTATGAAATAACTAGTGTTCTACCTTTACCTTTATGCCTTGCATGAACCGAACAGGTTATGTAAGGGAAACAGTCCTTGTTCTGTGTACAACTGTGCATAAAGTTATGTTCATGTAGAAGCTATGTCTCTTCTCCACATGTTGTAACAATTCTGGAGCTAATAAAATGTAACCTTCTTTAAATTAAATAGCAGGTGTTTGAAAATATTTGAAAATTAGAATACAGATTCAATGTGTGTGTTATTCGATTCGTGCTGATATTCGAGAAACTGACATTCGGCATTTTTCAATTATTCAAAAAATATCGGGTACACCGAAAATGTTTGAGTTCACTACAGTTTCGCCACACTGCGCACTTCACCGCAACCACCCTCAAAATGCACCGGGGGCCTTTTTGTGAAAAGGACCTTGCCACTTGAGAAAAGGGCCTTCCCGACAGCGCGCAGAGTGAAGCATTTGACGAAATCGGAAAAAGCTTGCTCAAGTAATCAATATTTTATTCAATATTCGAAAATTTCAATACTTGCACAGACTAAAAAGTACCCTTTTGCAATGCAACTGATATTTGAAATATTGTATCTTTCAGTGTATAACTGGATTTTAAAGAAATGTCTTTATCAGCGGGTACGATGCAATGCAAAAGTCGCCTCGCCTTTTGTTTTGTGTGTCTGTGTGTGCGTGCATGTCAAAAACCAAGTTATTTTTCACATATTTTACAGGTAGTCAGGCATAACCTTGCTACGGACAGAATCAATGAGGTTTGTCATAGTTCACACTGTTCTCGATCAGCATGATGCCGCCTATGAGCTGACAATACTAGTTACAATGCAAAAGTCAGGTTCAAGCCGTTGAACGTACACTTGAGAATGAGAACTGGACAGAAAGGAGACAATTCAATGCGAGTAAAAAAGAAAATGATCCATGACTGATGCAAAGTCACACTAGCACCGAGGTCGATGAAGCGAACAAAAAAAAGGTGGACCGTTGAAAAAAGGCATGTTAGCCAGAGCTCGGGGATCATCTACACACGGCGAAAGCCGCAAGCCCATCAGCCTTTAGTATTTTTGTCGCACCCTCTGCAAAGGGAATCCTCAATGCGTTTTTACAGTGAGTACAAAATGAACAGTTGTGCCTTATATGAAGGTGCGACTTATAGACTGAAAAACATGGTGAATCGCCAGGTATTACTGCAGAGAAGACTGACACCTCCAAAATTTGAGGGGGGGGGGGGGGGGGGGGGGGACACTCACGCTGTGCCTAAAAGGGGATGAAGCGGCAGCATTAACGGCTACCATCTGCTGGCTCCCTTTGTGAATGTTGGTTCACGTACGTGCCCTAGTCTAATCCCTAATCCCTTAATTTGTGCCTGTATCATCTCACGGGTACTTGAACTCGAAAATTTGATCATGCACCCTACTTTTAAGGTCTTGCAGTGACGGCTACAGAAATATGTTTTCCTGCTGCTGCTGCTTCCCTTGGTTAGGTTCTAGATGCAAAATAGGAGGCCAAAATAGCAAACCTGGTCAGGATTTGTTCTCTGAGCTCCTTGTCTCCAAGCGGAAGTGAAGAGTTATCTCTCCGAGGGTTTGCTGATCCGTGTGCAGGTCCGGATAGGAGCACCTCCGCAGCCGTATCACGCTGGAGCAGTAGCTGTGCAGCGGTCTCAGTGTCGCCGCCAGCAACCATGAGGCACCGTCGAACCTCCAGCGCACACGCCGCCGGAAACATCTCGCACAGTGTGCGGAAAGTGGTTCCATCACACAGCTCCGACTCATCCTACGAGATACAAGCGAATAGAAACAAAAATAGCAGTCTTGCTGCGACTTGTACCATTAAGTTTGTTCCTACAATGAATTCATTTGTAAAAAAAATAAAATCTGCGCCAATTTGTAATTTTATTCAAGGCATGGTAAATATAAGCTTTCACCAATTTTAATGGCTAGGGTAAGAAATGCTCATTATGTGAGTGCAAATGTTGCGCGAGTTAATTCAGTATAGGTGGTAGGCCGAAACATTACCTAGCAGCCCTTCTATACTCAAGAATTTCCCCCTTTCTTACCAAAAATAAATAAATAAATAAAAATAGCTAAAATTTGAGATAACCAATTGCCATACAAGTTATAAGCATGATTCTTTGTGTCCCTTGAGCAAACGCATCTGGATCATGTATAATGGGTGAATTATAAAAACAAAAAGAGTGCAGCCCAGGCTGTACAAACCATTCACATCCCAGTCCATGCCATTACTAGATTACAAACAAAAAGGAAAAGCCCATAACCGCCAAACTTTGTGAAGTCAAATGAACAGGGCATGAATTGACAACAATCCCAACCACAACTCATCCAGGCTAAGCACTACATGTGCACATGAAATGTCAGCAACCACCTAAAACACTTAAGTACTTGAGAAGAATTTCCTTGTTACCACTGGAGTTGTTGAAAAATGATGCCACATACTCAAATGACAAAAGCAAAGCTGCCATAATGCACCAGCTGCGTCTCCATCACCAGATTGATTGCCTTTGCCTTGCTTTCAGTGCAAGTTTTATTTCATTGCATTGACATCTCATTGCATCAGCTCCTTCAGCAGACTCTTCCCCGTTCTTGAAAATAAACTACACACAGGTAGCGCAGAGCAAAATAACTGGACTTTTTAGTTTAAACCGAAGTGAAAAAATAATAAATGTACACCAAAATTCAGTTTACAGAATTTGGTTTTGATGGAAAAGTGAAACGAAGTGGCATCCGTGTGCTGTGCAATGTCAGTGCACGTTAAAGATCCCCAGGTGGTTGATATTCCTCTGGAGACCTCCACTAGGGTACCCCTTTCTCTCTTTCCACTTTCACTCCCACCTTCCTCCCTTCGCTGTCCACAGAAACAAGTGTGACAGATACTGCGCCTTTCCTTTCCTGTGAACCAATTATTATTATGGAAAAGGCCAGTCTCCATGACAGCCACATCATAGCTACCCAGTTATTAAGCAAGAGCTACACCCAAAGGAGGAAAACAACAAAGTACATAAGCTAAGAGCACAGCAAGCTGGTGGCATCCTTGAGTTAAGTAGTCCAGTTGTGCGTTTTGAGGTACTGCTCCGCAACCTCACATTAATACCAAGAGGCTCCAAGCATTTCATGATAACTAGGAGATGCCATTAGATACCCAGGGCAGTACTAACTGCATAGAACAGGTTTCTCCCAAGGAGTTTCTATGTAATCTCCTTGGTTTCTCTGCCGCATAGAAGGTCACTGATGTGACGCCATGCATGGATATCATAGAAAGTTATGTTATGGCTATCATGACTGTTAGGCTGCAGTCCCACAGCTACCATCAATACGCAGACCATGTGATGCCTAGTCCCATAGCTCAATCCAGCGAAACAATTCAACCATAGCATGACAGCCTTCCTTTTGCAAGTTATTTCTACCCGAGCCTTTGCCTTAATATTACATCAAATAAATAATTATAATTTTATGTTAATGGCGATATAATTTCCTTAAACGAGCACAGCTCTAATTCACACCCTTTGTACTTTAATTAATGGAATGCTAGGTAATAATGAACATGTGACTGACTTTTGTACTCACTAGAACACCACATTTCGTATCAATGGAAGAACAAGAAACAACGGCAAGGCACATGTAGAAAAAACCCCTGAAAAAGAAATTCTTGTTCTGAAGTGAACACACACACAAAAAAAAAAACAAGCTCAATTTTGCAAAAATAAAAACCAAAACTCCAACCTCCTACCTATCATATATATATATATAAAATTAAACACTGCGACACAAAACATTGCAGCATCTTACACAGACAGCAATGCGGTTAGGCTTGCCAACGTCCTCTTCAGATTGGCTAGTGTTTCGGGACCGTGGTGCTGACTTATTGGAGACCTTGCTCTCTGGTGAGATGATCGGAGACATCACTAGCGTTCCTGTTCTTTTGGCTGCAAGGGCAAAAAATAAACAAAGTGCCTAAGTGTGCAGTGACGAAAGATAAAAGCACACCGAAATATCCCCACCCCTCTCCCCAAAGTTTTGAAGGTTCTTACTTTGGGTATGCTTGCCAACTTTGCTGCAAAGTAGTCTCACCCAAGATGATATTTTTGTGCTGTAAAAGAAGAAGGTACAGTATGATACCGCTGTTCAATTCACATGAGCACACCTCTAGTGTATTTACACTTCCGCTTTCCACAACAAACTATACAAAAATGTCTTGTAAAGCAACAAATAAAAACTGCTGGATCTTACTGAGCATTTAAAGTGGATCAAATTGGAATGAATGGGTTTAATAGGATAGCGAACTAATGTATCAATCTAATCGGTTAATCAAATACGTCCCAATGATGTCCAAAAAAAAAAAAAGCGATTCAAACAGGTTTTCTCATTCACAGCAATTTATTTCTGTACTTGGAAGGGAAACTAGATGCAATAATTCACAATTAAGTTGCCACTTCAAAATAACGCTACAGCAAACTCATGCAGCCTATTCAACTTTGCAAATATTTTTTTTAGAACGTGCTTACTCCGATATTGAGTCAAAACTTGGGATGTAAGCCGAAAGCATCTCCTTAAACTCCAGGACATCAAATCCTTCCTCTGCTATGTCCGACTCCAGGATTCCCACGACGTAGGCCAGAAGAATTTCGTCAATCATGCTGGAAATGGCAAAACAGACCTTTCTTGTGTGTGTGTATTTGCAGTTTATTCAGCTGTGGCCACAAAATGCCAGCTGCTGCAGTCACGTATCATTTATTGCCGCTTTCTATATATACCGAGGTATATAGTTCCATGAAAAGTAAATGCAACAGAACGTCACAATCTACTATGGCATCATACCATCCATCACACTAGGAGGCCATGCTAAAGAGCCACATAAATATGGCATTCACTCTCTTATATGCAGGCAGAGAAGCGTATTTATGGTACCACTTGCATAACTTCTTTGAACTAACCTGACACAGCAATTCAAACCAGGGTTGCACATGGCTAATTTCAGAGTTTTTCTTGAGAAAACTACCTTTAGCTGAAGAGGTGCAAACCGCTGATACTCAAGACGGTCAAACCACTGCTGAGGCAGTAGTAATCGATAGATCGGCACATTGCTCAGAGCATGTCCCATGTTCCTGCTGAGCATCTGCCCGGTGAATGTTGTTTTAACAGTTTTCTTTTTTTTTTTTTAACCCAGTAGCAGCTTTCGCTTTGCCTGCAGGTAACTTCCTTTTGGCTTTTCAGACTCTGTACGTTTGATTCCTGTATTTATTTACTTCCTAAAATATATGTTTAAATCCGTATAATGATTTCTCTTCCCCTTTTCCAAATAAATATCAACAGCTTCGCAACGAAGGAAAAGTTTCTACGGGCGTTTTTCTTACTCTGTGGAGTCCTCCCCAGTCTCCTGCTGAATAAAGCAGATGAGGGATTTCTTCACGAAAGCGTCCGAAGCCGGCGTTGCACCATCACTGTTCATCCTCTCCGTCTGTTGACGAAAACGGCACAGAAAAACGAAAAAAAAAAAAAAAAAAAAGCGAACAGAAACAATAATCAATGTGCGCGGCAAGTAGCTCAACTTGCAGCCAATATCCACGCAGAGGAGCTTTATTTCTTCTCAATACCGGGCCACTATGTTTACGCTAGGAAGCAATAAAACCTAGCAGGACGTGAGGAAGTTCGACAAGGCGCAACCGTGCTGGTCGCCGAGCCGACACAGCGCAGTACGGAAACCGAAAACACTGCCGTTTCAATTTTTTTTTTTTTTCCCCGTTGAATTCCGTTCTCACAGCATGCACTGGAAGTCCAACCGCATACCTATCGGGTTTCTTAGCCGCGTACAGCGTCCTCGCACCGGCGCTGACAACTGGAGGCTACGGAAAAGACGCCCGAGCTCTCGGTAGTGCGGTCGGTCGAACGACCTATTTATTTCCCATTTGAAAAGCGTAGCGCCCTCGCATCCAATGAGATAAAAGAAAAAGGCGGAAAAAAAGAAAACAGGCGCTCAAGCTCGCACTTCCGCCGTAAACCGACACAGCCGTCTTTTCTCCTTTCTCCGTGTAGCACCCTGTCCGGCCAGCGATGCCGCACTGATAGATACAGCGGGCTCGAGAACGTAGCATGCGCCAAGTCGCTTCGCTTTCGATGCTGTCACCTCAAGTTGACGCACGAGCAACATTGAAGTGCAGTTGTCAAAGGTTAGGCGGTTTTTGGTTTCGGCAAAAGCGTCGTGCTCGTACCTTTTGTCAGTGGAGAATCACCGCCGCTCTCTTTCGATGCACAGGGATAACGTTGTCTGGGGGAAACTGTGACCGAAAGTGAAAACAAACCTAAAACAAAATGGTCGCGCGCAGGGACCGCTCGCAGCTAACGTTGCGCCCTCTGTAAACAATATGATGGCCAATCCGTGGCTGCTTCCAAAGGCATCACCACCTTGTCACTGTTTCCAGGCCCAGTTTCTTTGTTAACTTCTGTTAACGCATTAGTCTAAACGAGATCAGCTCTAATCAGTGAAAATCACAAATGCCACTCCGCTACGTGTGTAAATGAGTGCTTGTTCTCGTTCTTCGGCCGCACTGGACGTTTTTGCCAGTCTCAAAAACAGTGCTAAGTTCCCACGAAATGTGTGGGCCAGAATTTTTACATTTGTTGGGTAGAAGCAAAACCTTTATCAATATCTAACGATCTAACTGTATGCAAACCACTGTTCTAGTAACGTTGGTGCAAACCATGCAAACAGTCATGAAATTGGTTAAAAAAATGGCCGCCAATATGTGTGCGCCATTTTTGTGTAGGAACTCCACAGACGAAGCATGGACGAAGTTTTTATGTAACAGAGAACCCATCAAATGCGACGTGCTAAGTCCATACGGAAGTTTTTTGTGATTCAAATATCGCGACAAATGACTGCTTAAGTACTGTAATTTATAACAGAATGTTCTGTTGCGGCTGGTTGCAGCGGTGTTGCAGCCAGTCGGCCGATGCCTCTACTCTCGCATACACGGTGTTCATGCGCGGTTCGCGAACGCATGGATAGCATGAATGAGGGATGGCCCGCATTTGTTTGATTGTGGTTTGATTAGTGCCACCGTCTGTGTTCATAAGAGATACAGTCATCCTTAGGTTGTTATTATTTAGGCAGTGACGCGGTGTCATGTCAGCGGATGTTCGCGTCGTGTTGACCAAGATTCGCGGGCTACTCGACGATATCCAGCAGCTCGCAGACGAAGACTACGGAACGTCCGACTGCTTCAAAGTCGTCGAGTCTCGGCTCAAGATCGTCTCTGAAACGCTCTCTGACGTGAGGGACGAGCTCAAGAAGGGCTCAACGTCTCAAGCGTGCAAAGCCATGTGCGATAGCGACGGCTGGGGAAGCGACGATGACTTCGACACTAGCATGGTCGCAATGTGCGAACTCGCCGAAGGTGCAAGCAAGGAAACCACGCCCGCTCCAGCCGTCAGTGTGGAAAACGAAGAAGCAAACAATGAAGACTGCGACGGGGCAGGCACTGACAATTACGACATAGAAACCGACGACGAATTCGACAGTTTCTGTGAAGCCGATGCACGTCCCGCATTCGAGGTTACCACGGAGGAATCGCTGCACAATGAACCGCCGCCTTCGGAAAAGCACCTTCGGATTTTGAGAGCGAATTTTGGTCACAGTGCTTTCAGGCCGATGCAGTGGAAAATAGTGCGCTCCGTTTTGGAGGAGAAGAGAGACAACTGTGTCGTCATGGCGACGGGCTACGGAAAAAGTCTGTGCTACCAGTACCCTGCAGTTTACACGGGTAAAACAGCTGTTGTAGTGTCTCCACTAATCTCCTTAATGGAAGATCAAGTCCGGGCCTTGGCTGCCGCTAATATTCCGGCGTGCCTTTTAGGCTCGGCGCAAAACAGACAGTACGAAGTCATCCGGGACCTCGAAGCTGGTCAATACAGGGTCCTTTACATCACGCCGGAGTATGCCGAATCGAGTGTCGGTCTGTTGAGCACTCTGGATGAACGAGTGGGTATCACATTGTTTGCTATAGATGAAGCCCACTGTGTGTCACAATGGGGTCATGACTTCAGGCACGCATACCGGAAACTTGGCAAGCTTCGGACCAGCTTTCAGCACATTCCTTTCCTTGCCCTTACAGCCACGGCTACGCCCAATGTCAGAGACGATATCATACGAGCCCTCTCACTCAAGAATGTTATTGTGACTTGTACGAGCTTTGACAGGCCAAACCTGTACCTTGAGGTCAGGCGCAAAGGGATCATGGCGGATGACCTCAGGGAGGCCATTCCCCAGGATAGCAGCCCTACAATTGTCTATTGCCCCACAAGGAGTGCCACAGAAGAAGTCAGCAAGACACTCTGCAACTTGGGCTTCCAGTGTGCTCTTTACCATGCTGGCCTGTCGTTAGAAGCCAGGAAGAAATCCCACACAAAGTTTTTGGAGGACAAGGTGCAGGTTGTCGTGGCAACGGTAGCATTTGGTATGGGCATTGACAAGCCAGATGTACGGAGGATTGTTCACTATGGTGCTCCAAGAGACATTGAGTCCTACTACCAAGAAATCGGCAGGGCTGGCCGTGATGGCCTACCCAGCAAGTGCATGGTATTTTTTAGCAACGGAGACCTGGTCACCAACAAGTACCTCCTCAAAGACATTTCCAACCCTGAGTTTCTTCAGCATAAGACAGACATGTTGAACAAGATGCAACATTACCTTAGCAGCACGCGTTGCCGAAGGAAGTTACTGCTGGCACACTTTGCTGGCCCCGAGGCAGACACGGTTGGTGGTGTGCCGCGTTGCTGTGACAACTGTACGCGCCGTCTCAAGCAGGAAAAACTCAAAGGCAGTGAACAGGTCCAGGCGGCCAAGGACAGTAAGACCAACTACACCAAGGAAGCTAGACTTTTGTTTGACGTTGTGATGGGAACAAATCAGAGATACGGGATAACTGTGCCGATAGCAGTTCTACGGGGATCGACATCGCAGAAGGTGCCCGAGTACTTGCGAAAAAGCATCTACTTTGGGACCGGCAAGCACAAGACAGAAGCATTCTGGAAATCCTTTGCAAGGATGCTGCAGAGTGAAGGGTACCTTCAGGAAAAGGCCATTCATAATGCGGGCATGCCAAAGGGCAGTGCTATGCGGTTCATTTCCTCCATTGTCCTGACGCAGAAGGCAAAAGACTGGGTGTGTACCAAAGATGAACTTTTGCTGGAACCAACAATGGAGCTTGCCGAAATGGAGGCTCCTCGTCCAGTGCTGAAGCCTCAGGTCCTGCCGAAGACTGTACCACCAAGGCCGGCTGCAGCCGCGGGTTTTTCGGAGATCCTCGAGAGCAGGCAGAAAGCAAAGGCAAACGAGGAGGATTTGTTGCCGCCTCTGGTCAGGGATGGCGAGCCCTCAGAAGACGAGAAGCTTCGTTCTGAGCTCTACACCCAACTGGTGGACCTCCGTAACAAGATGGCCTCAGAGTGTGGCTATGCTCCATACATGGTGTTCAACAACCGTATCCTACTGGCCATCGCCCACAGTTGTCCGACATCTCTCGAACGATTGGGCAAGGTGGAAGGAGTGTCCGAGGCAAAAGTGAACAAGTTTGGTCAGCGGGTGGTGGATGCAGTGGTGCAGTTTTGCAACGAACGTGGTCTTCAGCCTTTGGAGGACCAGAACGGGGCTTCAGCGGACTCACCTTCTGTCTTGAACGATCCCTCAAATTACCTTGTTCAGCAGCTGAGTGACACGCAGCGTGTCAGCTATCTTCACTACCGTCAAAGCCAGAACATTGCAGATATAGCAAGTAGTCGTGGCCTCGCTGTTACGACGATTATGGGACACCTTTCCGAAGCAATCAAGGTATATTCGCTGGCTTGCACTTTTTTTATATTTAAAGTGCCAGTTTGTTGGTAGTTGCTAGACTGGCTCGCTATTTCGTCTTCAGCACATGTAGACATCACCGCTGCATCGAGACACTTAACAGAAGACACATTTTTCAAATGAAGTACAGGTTTCATCTCTGCATTTCCCTAGCACTGAATATTAAATGTAATAGAAATTTAGAGCTATACACCCATTTATCGACAAAAGTAAAATTGCTGTCGTGGCTTTCAGATCAACAACAGAGATGAAAGCCTCGGTGCATGTGTTTAGTCACAATACATCACATTTCAAGCATTTTTTGTGCAGTAGAAAGTAGCTTGGGAAATGTCTCAAGTGTGAAAAATGGTTTGTAATGCTATTGGTGCATTTGATATTTCAGTGCTGAAGATTGTCTGGCTTTGTTATCCTCGCTGTTTTTATTTTTAATTTTTTTCCATGTAAACGGAGTGCCGTGTAGATTTTTCGAAATATCCATGAAAAAACAGTGTCACCCCATTTTTATGTAACATTGATTCGTTTTAGCAGACCTAGTTTCCTAGTGTGCCTCAGCTCTTGAACCTGCTGGCAGCTAATAAGTATTTTGGCAAAACTTTCTTTGCTTGCTGCTTTGGGATATCAACTGAATTCTGCAATAACAGCAGACATTTAATTTGCTCTTTTCAGTGTCTTGTTTGCTATTCTCGCGCATTGGTTAAATGCACTCTGGCTTGCACAAAAATCAAGGTGGTAAGTTTATATGCATTGAATTATTAAACTCGTCGTTGCATTGTTGAGGACAGTGCAACTTTGCCGCATTACAGCGGTGACAACTAGGTGAAATAACCAGTTCTTCACTCTTTTAAAATCTTTTGCAACTTTTCCACCCGCAGCCAAATGTAATCACAAAACCAGTCTCAATGTATTTTATAATGAACACATTCCATTTCATCCCACATTGCTTTTAGGGGAACAAGCATTCATCGATTTCTCTCGAGTTTGTACATTTCCCAAGAAAGCCAATGTTTTAAATCGAATATAGAACCATAACTCTTAAGCACATCTCACGACAAATCATCTAACCTTGCATTTGGCGCAATATAGCCATAGTTGCTCTTGCGCCATAAAACCTCGTATAACTAACTCAAACCGATTCGCTATGCCTCTATTAGTCTGCCCCTACAGGCGACATAATGACCAATAGGAGTGGGGCTCAATAATTACTTTGCATCTGGTTTTGTGATTGATTTTTCATAATTTGGCCCCAGGCGATAAGTGCACGCACAGTACTGCAATTGCATTTATGGCATGACGGCCATACTCCACAAATTTGTGAACAGTGAAGTGGGACCTCCTTTTGTTGCTCTGCCATTTATGCCAACACAATAGCTTGTGTCATATTAATCTGATATTTTTATAATGGACAGCACTGTCACATGCGGTCGAGTGGATAGTCGAGTGACCGACTGATGGCACGAGCAGCTTCCACTTTAGTGCCAACAAACCGTGAGATAGAGTATGTTCACATTTGAGTTTGCTCTCACATCCTAGTTGGTGCTCATCTACTTTACTGGACTTCTCACCTTTGATGCTGTAATCCAGTCACGAAAAAGCTCAATGGTGAGGACAATTCAGCAAGCTATGGAAAGTGATATTCAAGGCTTTGTGGGAGAGAAACAGGGTGCAAGTGTTGAACAGACTGTAGTTAATGGTATTGTAGCTGCAGCATTGTTGAGGACAATTCAGCAAGCTATGGAAAGTGATATTCAAGGCATTGTGGGAGAGAAACAGGGTACAAGTGTTGAACAGACCGTAGTTAATGGTATTGTTTGTAGCTGAAGCCAAGAAGATAAAATATACTTGCCCAGAACTTGTAGCAGATAAAGAATTGAAGAACTGCTTCAAAGATTCCCTGGGAAAACAAGCGTAGCTGTGGGCACCGGAAAATCAGGTAGTCACGCAATTTTAGAAAATTTGCAGGGATAGGATGTGCTGTGACAGGCAGAGGACAGGGGTAACAAATTTAAATGCTAACTTTGATGACATTTGTATCTTGATTTTTTGTAAATAGATTGGCCTGCCAGTTGACCTGGAGAGCCTCGGAGTCACAGCGGACATACTGGAAGCAGTCACCAACGCCGTGGCAACGTTGAATGGTGACATCGGCCGGTTGACTCCGATCAAGGAGCTCTGTCCAGAGCACGTCGAGTTCAGCCACATCAAGGTTGTCCTGAGTTACTTGCAAGCTAAATACGGCATCGAGAATTCCAGACTTAACCTCCCCAAATCGCCAGTTCCGATAGCGACTAGCACTTCTAAGTCTGCACGGGATGATCAAGGACAAAAGAAACAGAAGGAAACCACCATTGAGAGTAGTGCTGATCAAGCCAAAGGCGCCAAACGAACTGTATCAACCGAACAGGTCATGACCATCAGCAAGAAGATGAAGAGCAGTTCGCTCTTTAGGAAGTGAACTGTTACGGATTTCTGGTGCCAAACAGCGCAAACCAGTACTTCATAGCCAATCTCAATGGGCTTTAATGCTCAGGCCTCTTGGTCATTAATTGCTCAGGTTTTGTTACACTTCTTGACAGCATTTGTACAAACTTGAAAGGTCACTAGTTGCCCAAGTTTTATTTACACTTCTCGATAGCGTTAGTACAAACCTCGAAACATGTCGATGAGCTGTACTCACTGCCGCTCGTGTGCTGAAGCTTCACGTTTCAGAGACTTCGATGCAAACTGTCTCCATTCCTCGTAGCAGTTATTAGTTGGTGCCAAATCAATACATGGTTAGCACAGGACTGGTATGCAGCTTACTTAAGTTCTTTGCAAATGGCACGCTTCTCACATTGCATTTTAAGTAGGTTGCTGAATTTATTGCACAGCTCATAGTTCTGAGCACTAGATACATTTGCTTGTACATATTTTACTGTGTAAATAGCATTGCATTCAACAACTTTAAAGTCAGCTAGGCAGGTGAGATAAGGTAATTTTAGCATATAGGACGCCACATAAGCATAAGCACCTCTGTCACATAAAATGTGGCGACATTCCCAGTTTTCTGTACTTGTTTATGATTGCTGCTTTATCTGTATCACCATATGTAATATTAAAATGCAACTTCAAATAAATTTCACTTAAATACCAATTTAAAAAATATTACATTGACTATGTCTGGGTTTGTTTCCTTTATAGTAAAAATTTCTTAATTTAAGTAATGTTTAATCTTTTTTCTAATATAACTGTGACAAAAAAAAATCTTTTAAAACTTTTTTCGAAGTATTCTTGTTAAAAAAACTGGCAATCTAGCTTAAAGGTGCACTTAGTTCTTGATAATTTGAATGTGGGTGTTTGAAACAAGGCCAGCCTTTTTTATGCACGGTGTATGTAATAAAACACTGGCTCAAATAAACTATAACTTAATATTGTGCAAGTTTCAATTTGGAACTGCCCATGGTACAGCCTATGTTATAGGCTCGTTAGCACTGTTGCAATGAATCTTGAGTCCAGTGATGGCTGAGAAGAAAGATTGTCTTGCTGAAATAAACGTTTGTAACACAAGACAGCTCTGGCACAGGTTAGCTTAATGACTCTGTACACAATACTTTATTTAGCTCACCCTAAAATGTACAAACATTTACCTGGTCCCACACCTTCTTAAAACGTTTTTCTGCTGCCATAAGCAAAATTCACAGCCGCAGAATTTCTTAAAAACAAAACAATGAGGCACAACTTTTCATTGCTATGTCAATGCAGCAATGCTATAAAAGTGAAGCTGGGACTTTTTGACACAGTCCATTATAAAGTGTGAACACTGGCAGCTCGGGGTGCGCTCTATAGCAGTTGACATACTTCTAAGGCTTCGTTATAAACAAATGCATTTCTTCCTGCGACACTAAATGCAACGATACGGTGCTTCTAGTATAACCAGGGTACAAAACTTGCTGGTTTTGTGCAAAATCGTTTCCCAGTCAGTTTTCATATACTACTGGTCCTTTTTGTGACGAAACGCAAGTGACGTGATCAGATCAATGTCGGTGCAGTTGGTGAACATGCCAGCACATTCCTTACTATCACAGTAATGTGCTGAAATTCAGATATAGTCAGTAGCACCACTTCGGAGGTACAGCAGAAAACGCGTAACTTCTTGGCTAGCACTTCACAGATAGCACAAGCTTCAGCATAGGCAGCTTGCAGCATACAAAAAAAATCTCCAGTTCCCAGGTGCGTTAAGGACAGTGGCTTTGCATCCGCGATCAGTCTGTAGTTCATGAAAAAAAAAATTTTGCAATCGTGCCATGGCTTGTTCATGCAACTTTCTTGACGTTGTGTTTCGAGTCTTGCAGACTTTCGGTGCACAAAGACTGTCAATGACACGCCGCCTATCTTTTGGGCTTGCGCAATTCCGACAAACGTTGCAGTTCCGTGGGTCGACCACTGGCAGATATCGACGGCACCTCCCTTTTCACACGAGATATGCGAGGAGCACGATGTGAATGAGCACGAGGTAAAGGCCGAGAGTGATCTGGCCATACTTTCGTCTTCGAATTGCAAGCCGGCAGCTTCGTCTGCAATGCAAAGAGCCATAGCCAGAGTCAGGATGACGCCAAGATGCACCGCCCCATGCCGATTTCGAACAGTGCTGAAATGATCTGCCAATAATGGGGCTTACTCAAACTGCCACAATGGGTGCGATACCCCCACCCCTTCCTTTTTTTACATTTGCATGCAATCAGTCCAAAAATGCAGGACAATATATTTTTTCTTTAACTTGGAGTGCAGCTTGTAGCAGTGAGCAGGAATGAAGTATTATAACCTTTGCGACTTGCAGTTCTATTTATGCGAACTGCCGTACTAATTAGGAACCAGGCAGAGCACTTTTTCCTGAAGAGTAGCTCAGAATGGTAGTCCATGCATAGTGCAAGAAGGATGCGTAACTCTGAACTTCACTGCAAGCACCACAGAGTGGCAAAAGCAAACTGGCAGTTTTCAGCGCAAGGCCGAAGTCGGCTGGGGCGAGTGCAAGTGGAGTCACAAGTGAAAAATGCACAAGTGAAAAATGAATTCTACATCCTGCACCAGTGTGGCTTTATAAGCATATACAGAGTCTTCGATCTTACACTAGCAGATATTTTAAAAATTTTTCTGTGCAAACTGATGCCCTATTTTCACCTAAACTATGGCACTCACAGTGGCTTATTAGAGTCTGTTTTGCTTGAGAAGAAATTTAGCATCAGCATTCATCCTGATTATCCGGAATCGCTAAGAAACTGTTGCTGGCTGTCACTCCCATTTGCAAGTAATTTGCCCAGCAGCAAATACAGTCAGGCCAGGCTCCTTTGCCTGGCAGGTGGAGCCACCTGTACATTCGTCTCTGGCCTATTTTTCTGCAAACAGGAATTGCAGTCAACAGCAGTTTCTCAATAATTCCAAGCAATCCTGTCAACTGTTGACACTAAATTACTTCTCAAGCAAATTCAACCTGATTACACCACTCTGTTCACAATATTTAGGCAAAAACAGCTTAGTACTTAGCACAGAGAAACTTCTTTTTGAATTCTCCAAACAAAAGCAGAAGATTCTATACAAGAAGTTGGCAACAGAGAGAGCGAAACTAGACAAAGTGCGAGCTCCAAAACAATATACATCTAAACCTTCTCTTAAAGGTCATGTGTTGGGTTCTTCATGAAATGGCATTTCAAACAGGCAATTTGTGAAAGGTTGATGCTAAATGTGTTGCTTTGTTGCAACACAAATATAAAACAGTGTGAAGAATTAGTCTGTTCAACATCTTTCTTAAAAGCTTTTGCTGTTCTTGTGTGTCAGTGTTTTATGGCACATAAGCAGATAAGGCTATCATATGTCAAGCTCAGGCTAGGAAAGATCTTAACATTATGTTCGCGGACTACTAGTTTTTAGAGCATTACACTTTTTTGTTGACGACTTTCTGTAAGACTAAGAACTTGCAATAAAGTGTAGACCAGATTTTCTCAGAGGGATAAGGAAAGGCTTAATGTTATCTTTATTTCATAAAGTACTGTGAAATGCTCATTTCCTGTTGAGTTCTTGATATAAAAATTAAAAACAGTTTACTGGAACCATTTGCCCACATATTAAACAAAGAAGATTTCTTTTCAGAAATATGGAATTGAGTAATTATGACTTAAAGTGTTCTTTCATAACTTTTATTTGCCGCAGTAGTGTCAAAACGAAGAATACTTTATTAAAGTAATCATGTGATGCCTTTGCATTGGACATATAATATTGATCTCATACATAGTTTCATATTTATTACCATTAATCATGAACAGATAAATACTAGGGCTATTAACATAGGAATGCACTGCCCTTGCTTTTTCTTGGAATTTTAACACTTTAAAACATTAACGGGACCAAGAAAAGGTATCTTCTAAGACTGGAAAACACGCACATCAATATGTATTCTATCGCTTGTTCCTGCAACAGAAAATAAATTTTAAGCTAGCTTCACTAACGTCGAAGATATCAATGATCGAAAATGATGCTCCTCCTCTCCCCCATAACTCAACACACACTAGCATTAAAAAAATTAAAAACAGGTTACGAAATCAACCCAATTGCACTCGATCCTACACGCATCACTTGCGCACGCCCATAAAGAGGAGTATTCCCAGACTTCTCTTTCTACATCAACAGGCATGGGGCGGCTCATCGATTGACAGCAGTCATGAAAAGAAATTTTTGATAATTATTTATAAATTATAGCGTCTAAACAGTTTTTAAATTTGACTCAAGTACTCACAAAGACCACATCTATGGATCTGCTGCATTAGAGTGCGACTGTATCTTTTTAGGGTCCCTTTAAGGCAATACATTTTGAAGCTCAAGCACACAAAACTATCTATCCGAAGTGCACCAAAACTAGAAACTAGAAAGAGCTTTTATCAAGGGCACGTATATGCATGGCAAGAAACGAGAGCATTAGGAAAAAAAATAGTTACGATAGAAAAGGTGCGGTACCTCTCATGTCTCAAAAAGGCTTTTAGATGTGATGCACACTGTGACCTGAAGTGTCCCTGCAAAATCATTCAACTCAGTGCATATCAAGCAAAGCATGCAACAGCAATGTCGACTCCAAACTTGTAGCAGCATTACAGCAGGGCACAGGCCATGCGTGGCAGCGTACAGCAATGTTATGTACATCACTGCACCACGTGCCTAAACTCATGTGGTTACCAGGGCGGAAAACAAAATGCAAGCAACCAAAAGCAAGCCTGCTGAAAATGACATATTCAAAATAAAGGCAATGACATTTCTGAAACATGCTTAGGCTTCAATGGGAACAACTAATCAAAAGAACTAAAAAAAAAAAAAAAACAAAAAAAAACCTAGAAACACTTGCACTGACCTTTAAAAATAAGAAATACGAGATGCTCTCCTAATCTGCATACTATATTCTAGAGCTGTTGAAAGGGCACAATGACATGCCACTCCTGTCTGAGTTGCCGACACCTGACCCATTGCTACTCTGAATAAAGTAAAGCTGCTTTCACTGCACAGCTCGGCAAGACGACGTAAAGGAGGGCTGACTATTACCTTGGTTCTTATGCTTTTTCCCCTTAATGTAGAAAATAACGGGCACGAACACAGACACTAGATTTCATTTCGTGTTTGGAAAATATTTTTGTGCGGAAGGCAAAGGGAAGGATTTTTGCACGCTGTCATTTGCAAGCCAAAGACTACACATACTGCATTCACTGAAGACTCAAGTGCCCAATGTGCACCGACCGACCGATGCCTACTGTGCAAGAAGTGACTCTCGAAAGCTTCCCTTACAAAAGAGAAAAGACAATGCGAATGACTGTATTAAAGCGTAAAGCCTCTCATGTATAATCTTTGGCTTATTTGAAGTTGTTGAACCATTAACCTTCCACGTTCCCATTACAAAATTTCTCCCTTTTCTCGTGCTTAACGTTTTTAACAACACAACTCGGAAGTACCGAAAGAAAACTGGCATTTACCATTTCACTAGCGTTCTGCATACTTATTAAATAAGCACGCTGAAATTTATGTCACAAGTAAGGCTGCTGACTGATATATTTTTAATGCACAACTGAAGAGGTGAAAAAGAAGGAAAAAAAAGCCCACAGAAATGCAAGCATTTTTTAAAAATCTTCTTATCCTGTGAATGGGTATTTTTCCAAACAGGCCATGTAGGAAAACAAAAGGCATAGAAAAATGTCTAATAAGGGAGTAATTTACTCACTGACACCCGCCCAGGCGCAGCCATACGGCTGCAGCGGATTGGGTGGATGTCTATGAGTAAATTACTCCCTTATTAGGGTCTACTTCACCTTGGGGGATTCCCCTAAAATACTTGACCACTTAAAAATGTTGTCTACATCTCACCTGTCTCGGTAGTTTATCACACCCAAAACTACGCTGACCTGCAGAAAGGTATATTGGAGCTTAAGTTTTACTTACTGCCTTCCCTGGAGCCAACGACGTAGTTTGGATGCATGTGACATGAACTGACGAGCTGCAAGAAACAGAGCGTAGTGCTGTCAGCTGTTGACGTGTCTGGAGGGCATAATATTTTCTACTCAGTCAAGATCATTTTTTTTTTTTTTTGTCACTGACATACTAGAGGCCTATAAGACAAAAACTTCCAATGATTTATAAAGAACTACAAAAATACAGCCAAAATTCTTTTTTTTTGCAAATGGCACAATCAGTTTATGGTCCCTGAACTTCACAACATCAGCACTACGGCACTGGAACTGGTACATAAAAATATTTACATAAATATTCGATTAACACTCGACCAACACTGTTCCCCCTTCGAATTATAGTTCAATTCACTCTGGCCCTACCATCTGATATGCTAACCGTCCTGGTTAGCTCAATTAGTAGAGCGACTGCCCCGGAAAGGCGGTGGTCCCAAGTTCGATCCCCGGACCAAGACGAATTTTTCTTTAACTTCGAAGTTTCTGAGGAAGCTGTATAGCTTTTCTTCGTAGCCATATGGCTGCGCTTGGGTGGATGTCAATGATTAATTACTCCTTTATTACAAATGTCCCCATAGCATTACAGCATTTTCAGAAGAATGCCACATAATTATGTCTTTTCATGCTCGGGTTGCATTTTTTCTGGAATTTAACAGGTAAAAATCTAGCCATATTTCGTCAGGTCAACTTCAGGTACAGATTGCGCTGTTCATAAAGAGCTCTATAATTCTTAGTCTTTAACATAATTTCTTGCAACAAAAGACAGTTCACTAGAGGTTTTCGTTTTCTTTTTATCACTATTTCATGAACAACATAGGAATGACAAGTTCTACCAAAAAATGCTTACCGAGTCGAGTATTTGCATTTTTTTTTTCTCTCATTAATCACAATTATTTCGTCGCATACATTATCATCTGCTGTGAGGCACTTCTGCGTTCGCGCTCGTGCACAGCGATAACATAAACTGCCAACTCACCCAGCTTCCTGGTCTGGTTTGGCTTATAGGGTTTAATGCCCCAAAGCGGCTCAGGCTATGACAGACTCCGTGTTCTTTGATATTCACTCAACATCACAGCAAGAATTTTAAGCACACAAAAGCCTTAAGAAAGATGTAACTATGGGTAATGCCTGATACAATGGCGGAAATCAGACGTCAGCTCAGAATCCATGTTTTGGACAATTATTGCTCATGAAACATACCTTTTTGGGCTTACCCTTGCATTTTTATTCATTTATCTCAAATAATAAAATACTAAATAAGAAGATTAGGCAGAGTCATGAGTAACATGCCTTAAAAGAAGTTTAATGACATAAGTTAGATAAAAAAATTTCTCCAGAATAAGTGAAAAATGTTTATTAATACTGTCTGCAGCTTTAAGCACAGGAAACATTTGTTTCTAGAAGATGCATTTTGAGGACAGGGATCAGGCTTTGCCTGATTTTATCAATGAATCTGTTGTTTATCAATGAAGGCTTAAGAATCAATGTTTTATCAATGTTTATCAATGAAGGCTTAAGAATCGGGCAAATCCGGGCTTTACCCAAAAATGAAGGGCATTGCTTACAATAACTATGTTTTCCAAATGACGTGCAGAACTGAGAG
Organism: Amblyomma maculatum; assembly: GCF_055883805.1. Classification (NCBI taxonomy): domain Eukaryota; kingdom Metazoa; phylum Arthropoda; class Arachnida; order Ixodida; family Ixodidae; genus Amblyomma; species Amblyomma maculatum. The sequence goes on from NC_139354.1 coordinate 20,090,405, forward strand.
TAAAACAAAACTATAGAAGAATAAATGCTTGGGCAGACACTCACTGATGGAGTAGTTAGTGGCTGGAATCTTGACCACATCATCATGTAGCAGCAAGTGATGCTGTGTAAAAAGGAAAAGGGAGGGGAGAGAATGATGTACACGGAAAATTTATGAGCAATGTTCCATTTTGACAATTTCAGCTATCAATTCGCCTATTCAAGACAAAAGTGAAGACATCTTGACATAGCTCGAAATCAAAAAGAAAAGCCTAAGGTTACTTGAGATGGAACTGGTCACAAAAACTGGTGTTGAAGAATACATATACCCTGTTCAAAGGCGAAATAGAAATACAAGAACTAAAACAGATTAAGCACTGTGCCACGCTCTGCAATATACTTTTTTTCAGTAGCACGCCCTTCTTGTGAATGCCAGGCTAATGATGTAAGCCAACGAGGCTTCACACGTGTGCGGACGTTACTAGTAAAAGGTCCATTCTTCACATTGTCAATACTGCTATGTGTACAGCAGCCAATAGCCGCTGCTGGTTGCTGCCCTGTAGACAACACTATGAAGCGAGCTGGGGTGAAGACCAACACAGTGGAGCTCACCGATTCATCCAGCGAGAGTCTGGAAGGTGATGGCACGCCCCATTCAATGTCCCCGAGCTCGCCCTCGAGTAGGTGGCGTCGCTGGCGCTCGGTACGCAGCCCATCCGCCAGCTCTTCCACCCGTTCTTCCAGTTCTCGGCGCTGACGTTCGCATTCTTCCAGCCTGTTAATAGGGTGGAGCAGAACGTACTCTGAGGACGCTTTGCTTCCGACTCCATTAGGAGATTAAGTGAAGTGGAAACGTCAAAAACAGCTTTGTGCATTGCGACAGATGTGCAAATTCACAAGTCCCACATCTGATGCCAGAAGAAAATGTCTGTGCTGCCATGCAATTCCCATTCCACTGCTCCCTGATCCACAATTTCCTCTTTCCCATATCTTCAACAATCCCCTCACTCATGAAGCAGGTAAGAGAGAAATGAAAGAAAGCCGTTGATAGAAATCCGCCTTGTTAAGAAAGAACTAGGCAGAGCAAGAAAAACGTCAATCAAGCTGAAGGTTCCTTCAAGAGAACCAAATGTTTAAGAGTCAGTTCAACTCTTTCATTAGGCAGTATGATGATAAGAGGGGCACAATTAGGTATAATAATAATAATTGGTTCACAGGAAAGGAAAGGCGCAGTATCTGTCACACTTGTTCTGTGAACACCTGAATCGTGCGGAAAGAAAGGGGTGCCATATGTAGTGGACCACCTGGGTACCTTTAACGTGCACTGACACTGCACAGAACATGAACGTCACTTCTTTCGCCTCCATCGAAAGGCAGCCACCGGCGGTCGGGATCGAACCCGGGTACTGCGGCACAGTAGTCGGGCATCTTACCACTGCACCACCGCAGCGTTAGGTATGTAACACTGCTTGAATTCTTCAGCACGATTCTTGGGATTACCCGGCTACTGATTGTAGGTTGCACATGCATTTTGGTGTGAATGCTCTGATGAAATGATAAGCATTTTTTTCCTATTATCTGGATATCCCAAGACTCATGTACGAGTCTCCTTCAGAGATTTGGTTCTGTCAGATACACTATCATTCAGTAGAATTCACTTTGCAGGTATTTCAAAGAAAAATCCCGGGAATGGTAAGCATTTTTCACCATTATTAAGCAAAGGATTGTTCACATAGGTACAAAGCAGAAATTTACTGCATATATATATATATATTGCATCACAACTGTGGGACACATTAGTCACAGCTGACGGCAGAAATTTGCCTCAAAGGCAGACTTCAATATATCCTTGTTATCTCGAGATAAGCTATGCTTTTCAACATCTAATGATTTAGACAAAGTTCAATAGTATGATTTTAAGAGCAAATTTGCAAGTTAGTGTCCTTCTCCAGGCACTACTCCTGCTCCCTTAAAATTCCCTGTAAGGAACATTTTCCGGTCTTTCCGGTAAAAAAAAGCCTGTTTTTCAAAATACAGAGTAGAAGTATCAAGCAAAATGATGAAACCGAAAGTAGGTTTCAGCCAACCTATGATATTGCGACATGGCAACCGAGGTTTAACATCCCGAAATGACACAGACTATGAGGTATGCCCAAGTGGAGAGCGTTAAAATAAATTTGATTCCCTGGGTGTTGGTCAGTACACCCAGCACATTTCGATTCACACCTACCGAAACACGGCCACCACAGCCAAGATCAAACCCGCGTCCCCAGCTAAGCAGTTGAGCGCCAGCCATCAAGGTGGGGCCACAAGAACAATATAGTAGGCATCTACGTTACATTTTTCTGCAAAACGTCGAGCCTGCTACTTTGAAAGAAGAAATGACAATCTATATAGAAATGATTCTGTGCTGCAGCGCGTGCTGTCAACAGCATCTTTAGAGTGCTTACCTGCTGTGGAGGTTGGGTGAATCATCTGCAGCTGGTCTGGCGTGCTCAATCTGCAAGAATGCCAAAATCACAAACCAAGTTGTCAAGACAAAAAATTATATGAGCCCATTCCAGTCGTAGCACTTTTGCACCAGTTAGTCACATAAGAAATGCTTGTAAAAAAAAATCAAGAGAATGCTTAAGCTTGGCCTTTAGCATCGCCTTTTCATCCCACGAATTTTTAATTTTCTTATTTGAGTTATTTAAACTTTTTTAAAATTATTACTCTAACATCAGTATAGATCTCGAACACACATTAAGTCATACGCAATCATAATGCATTCAATGGGTGCCCCTCTAACGCGCTTGGTATCAACAACTCGTGGCCTATGCGTCGTTTGCCTGCCTGGCATGCAGATGGCCTTGGTTCAAATCCAAATGGCAAAAACTTTCTCATTAAATGACTTTTATTTTCTGAAATATCTCAATTAGAGGAACCTCCTTGGCTACTTTAGGTTCACATGGACCCTCCCCCAATCCATTAGCTTTATTTGTATGTGGGGTGTTTGAAATTCGACCCCGTCGACCAATCACGATTTTTCCCAATTACCATTGTAAGGTGGTGGCAGCAGCTTTTCAGCAGAACAAGCTCCATACGCTATAGAGTCAAAACTTTGCTCACAGCTAATGAGCGCAACACTGGTAGTTGGGGAGTTGGTTCACGTTCATGATGAAAAAGTTGTGCAAAGGGAGGACGAAGATGAACAGGAATGATGTGGACAAGTGCTTGTCCGTGTCATTCCTGCCTGTCTTCATTGTCCGTTTTTGCTGTTCTGTCCTCAAATGCACAAAAACTGCAGCCAGTATAATTTACAGACCCAGCTCCACTTCCACAAAGCTAATTGAACAGTGCCTAGTATATACTGGCTAGTGTGCCGTGCAGCGGCAGTTCCCCATAGAAAGGGGTGGCGCCACTTGCAATGACTGCCACCAGTCGTCAATTGAGGAAGCTGCTCAAAGTAAGTATACTGAGGCATCATCATCACACATTTGGTATAAAGGGTTTTATATTTCATTTTTCTATTTTTTCTGTGCCTTAAGTTTAGAACTTTACGAGTTTTCGCTATAAAAAGGAAAAGTCATATCAGCCTCAGCCCTCAGCAGACGATCTCGTTTAGCAGACGCTTTCTCTTAGCCGATGATATTGCTAATGCAGCTGGTGCCTTGTGCATGAGTGCTATTTCGATGGTGCATGTTATTTCTCTGGTGTGTGTCTTATGTAATGTGCGTTCATTTGTGACAGTGATCACTCAACTGAATGCTGCATCGCAAGAATGTCCAGGTAAAGTGGCCTTGCAAAGAACGGGCATGTTTAATATTTATGTGACGGAGCGGATCTCTTTCAAACAGTGGAAATGTGTCCTTGTTCACGGCCCCGGCCGACACTGCACGACTTGTAGATTGGATAAAGACATTAAGGGGGCAGATGGAAGATGCATACATGCCGAAGGAGTCTCTTGCGATTTGATTGAGACTGTCTCAGCTGACTTCCTGGCACATACACACACTCCTAAAGCCACTGTAAAAATCTTCCGCACGATATATGGATGGATGGAATATAGGACCGTCCCCTTTGAAACGGGGTGGTAGCAGTTGCTATCATGCTCATTTTTTTCCCCTATATTTTAATTATTATTTTAGATTGGTTAACTATATCATCATTCTATTTACTGAATTTTTCTTTTTACATTACTGACATTGTCACTTTTCTGCTTTTAAACCACCAATCTTCCAATAGTTTTTTGCCAGCTTCCACCGCAGGTTTATTCACCCGCCACTGGTATCTCTAAACCCCAGAGCTTCAGAAAGAGTTACTGCGCCTGCATCGACTTTCGGATGGATACCATTACATTAGAGTCTAATATGATTAAATGTTTCTGTGGATTTACCACATACTGCACATGTGTCATCTTCCTTGTTAAATTTCTTTTTGTAGCTGCGTGTTCTAAGACACCCTGATCTAGCTTCAAAAAATAGGGCACTGCCTCTTGAGTTTTCTTGAGCTTCCTTCCTGATCTGCATTTTCCACTTTCGGTATAGTTCCACACTCTGTCTCTTTTCCATCAAATTTATCCAATTTTTACCTTCTGTGTTTTTCACCTGTTGCTTAACGCTCTTTATTTCTTCGTCCTTGTGACCAGCATACTTACTGGTTAGTTTCCTAGTTTTTTTCCTCCATTGTGAGCCAACATTTTTTTAGGTATAGGTATTTAAATACTTTAGCTGCCCATCTGTTACTGTCAAATTTCCGCAGGCGTTCCTCATATAATAATTTACTCCGAGCTTCCCGTACTTCGAAAGATGCCCAGCCCAAATCTCCCTGTACCGCCTCATTTGTGGTTTTGCTGTGGGCACCCAGTGCTAATTGTCCGACGGCTCTCTGATTTATTTCTAATGCCGACTGTACCTCTGATTTTAGGCATAAAACCGCATCTCCGAAAGTAAGCCCGGGCACCATAATTCCTTTCTAAACACCCCTCAAAACCTATTACCAGTTGTATTCCCACAATGCCCTATGCTTCATTATCCCGGCATTTCTTCGCCCTTTTGCCTTAAGTGATTACTCATGCTTTTCAATGTATGCCAATCCTTCGTTTACCCATACCCCGAGATAATTATATTCTGCCGCTCTGGGTATTTCATGGCCTTGTATTTTAGGACCCTGATCAGTTTAGCCCTTGAGAATCATCAGACCCGACTTAACTGTGCTAAAACTTAAGCCTAGGGCGCCCCCTCCATCTCACAACAAATTTCTCCATCACCACCCGACCCTAAGCCGCACATGGTTACATTCGTCTTGCCTTGGAATCCACTAAATTACTCAAAGCGACTGTCAGTTATTTGCCCTCCACATTACCTGCCAGCCAAATCTGTTCTATTTTTCTTGGGATTTCTTCAACTCAAGTCTCTTCTGGAATAGTCCCATTCTAATAAAATTAGTGCCCAAGACAAAAAAAAAAAAAAGTAGAGGTGTAAGCAATTTGAAGTTGCCACCATCCAATGTTCCCGGCTCACTTCAATGACATGGCTGCCGTCTCGGCTGAATGGCGATGACTGCAGGCGTAGCAGCTGTGCTTCTCTCTGCCGTAGCACTTCTTGCGTGTGGGAGAGAAGCTGCTTGAGACTGCTCTTCTCTTCAAGGACCTAGAAGAACGTAGAAGAGTCGTCGTTACGAGGGGTAGTGTTCCACTGACAGGAGCTCTGGTTTTAGTCTGCCTTCCAAGAATTAATCATTAATGTTTAATTATTAATTAAATACTAACGCTCAACGCTGTTATGCTTTTGCAACTGTGCTGAAACGCAGTGCACCCGGTAACAAGGCAGCATTTAATGTAGGGTGTGCTTTGGTCTCACAAACACCTCTCAGGAGAAAGCAGAGCGCTGCTTCATACCATACTGTGTCAGTACATTTTAATTAGAGTTGAGGGGAAGGCTTCTAGCACCACACTTTCAATTAGTACCTGGGGCGGGGAGGCCTACCTCCGTACAGCCAAAAGCACAGTGTGATCCTTTGGTCATACAATGTGGGCAAGGTCCTGTCACAGATCAAGAGCTCCTTTGATAGCTAGTTGACACATTACTTGTTTTATGAAAGTTGCAGCATCTGTTTAGGCCAGTGAAACAGTGAAAACCAAGCAACAAAAACAAGCGAGGAAAGCTGTGAACTTCCAGTATCTCGGAGAGGGTTGTGATTAAATTAACCGACCCTGTGGCAGCTGCATCCATTTCATCCCTACAAACTTCCTGACTTCATCTGCCTACCTAGTTTTCTGCTGCTACACTAATGATCCCTATATACAGAGATGTAAAAAAAAATGAAGGTCTTAAGAAGACTACAAAGGAATAAATAGAAAGCAAATTATGCATTTCTTTTAGTGCCTAAAAACAATAGTACTAAGGACACAAAAGCACATGCAATAAACCAGCATAAAAGTTCAAAAATGTTCCTATGGCTACCAAAGTAGTATAGTTGGACCATTAAAATTTTAGGTCGATTTCTCATTAGGGTTAGCATTAGTAATGAGTTTTCTTTCAGCAGACCTCCTGTGTCTTGTGGCAGCTAGACCTTTGATGTTGTCTAGTTACATTTGTCGAAAAAAATTTCTGTAATGTAGAAACTGTAAATGTAGAATACACATTTCCAAGCATAAACGAAAACTTTTCACATTTTTACATTTGACACGTGTTATAAAACTGGAATTACGAACTTACAGTTCCTAGTCCCTGCAGAATGGTGAGTAGAGTTTTTTTTAACCCTCTAACACACCAACTGGATAGTTTGAGACCATGGAGCTGAGTTTAAGGTTCCGGCTGTTTTGCCCTTTTTTCAACCCACACATACCTTGTTGAGGTCTACGGACATCTCCTCATTTCGGAGGCCCAGCTGGTGCAGCTGCGTAGCCGTCTGCTCCAGCTCCATCTGCAGCCTCTTCACCTCTGCACTCTGGCCACCGTCAGCCTGGTTGCCCTCAAGGTCCTTGATATAGCTCCTCCAATTCTGCACCTGCTGCGTCAGTGCCTTGTTGTCCTTGTGCACCTGCTCCATCTGGTTGCGCAAGTCCTGGTTGCTCTTGAGGGTTTCCTCGTGCTGTGACCGCACCTTCTCGCACTCGGTGCTCAGCTCCATCGCAGCCTGCTTGAGGTGCTCCTCAATGTGCTTGAGCTGTTTGCGCTCCTGGTTCCACTTGCCCTCCTTGGCCTGAGACTGTTCAATGACAGTGGCATGCCTCTGGCTCAGTTCATTGAGCTGCTGCTGCAGACGACGCACCTCTTCTGACGTCGTCTGCTCTTTCGCCGCCTTCAGATCTTCTATGGTTGTCTCAGCCTCATGGAGCTTGGCCTTCAGAGAAGCTGACTCCTGCCCCACAGTCTGTACTAGCCGTTCTTCGGCCTTCAACTGTGAACTCTTCAGCTGGTGGAGTCGCTCCTGGAGTTGCTGATGCTCTTGCCTCAAAAGATCATATTCCTGGACGGTCTTGTGCCCCACAGAGGCTTGCTTCTCCATCAGCGCAAGGGCCTGGTTTGCTGCCGAAAGGTCTTCAGCTAGCTGTGTGCACCTGGCTTCTAGTTTTTTTTTCTCCTCGACCACCACGTGGAACTCCTCCTCAAGGTCACGGTGCCGGTACAGGATCTGGTTGTACTTCTCCTGCATCTGAGCAAAGTCGTGCCTCAGTGCCGCAGTGGCCGCCTCGTCACTGTTCTTCTCTTCCAGCTGCTTTTGATACCTGTTCTCCAGATCCTTGACAGTCTTGGTATGCTGCTCGTGCTGCGCTTTCAGCTCCTGCTCCAAGTTCTGCCTCGCACGCTTAAGGTTCTCGGCAAGGTTCTGGAAGGCCTCATTATCACTACTGAGCATCTCAGCCTGTTCCTTCAGGTCCGCAAGCTCGGACTTGAGGTGCTTAGACTCTATCTCTAGCCTACTGTTCTGGTCCAGCAGGTCTCCAATCTTGTCACGGAGGACAATGCATTCGGTTTCAGCATCGCGTGCTCTAGATGTAGCCTGCTCTAAACTTAGAGCGAGAGTTTCAGCGTGTTCACTTTGTGTGAGTGCCTTCTGCAGATCTTCCTGCAGCGAGCAGCACTGGCTCTCGAGTTGACTGACTTCATCCGATTTCTTCTGGTAAGAGTGCTCAAGCTCGGCATGTGAATCGCGGAGCGCGTTTAACTGCTTCACGAGCACGTCATTCTTCTCCTTGAACAACTTTAACTTTACCAGCAGCTTTTCGGACTTTAGCTTTGTCGCGGCAAGCTCGGAGTTCAGCTTTTCCCCATCACCAGAGCCCTGCATCGATGGCTGGGCCTTCAGCAGCGCCATTTCTTCTTTCAATGCAGCTATCTGAGTGAGCATTTGTTCTTTTTCTAGTGATGCTTCTTCTTGACCTTTTTCTTTCAAAAGCTCATCTTCGACCTCAGTTTGAAGTGACTTGTCCAGTCTTGTTATCTGAGCTGCACTAGCTGGTTGCTCTTCTTTTCTCAGGCTCTCTTGAAGTTCCTGCCACCTGCATTGCCACTGCTCATTTGCAGCTGTGGTTTCATTTAACTTTTTCTTCACTTCTTCACAAGACAACCTCAAGTTCTCCGCCTCTTTTGAAAGCATGAGTTTGGTGTTTGCCATGGAAGTGACACATTCAGAGACCGCTCGTAACAGTGCTTGATGGTCCTTTGAGTCCACTGCCATCTTTACATCTTCCAGCCTGCCTGGCTCTTCAATGGTCTGGATGCCCGCAATTAAGAGTTCGCCTAGGCATTGCAACGTCTGCGAGAACTTTTCTGCAAGGGACTGGTGGCTGTCCTGGAGAGAGGAAAGTTGTTCGTCCTTCTCTGCAAGCGAGGACTCCAGTGCCTCTCGCCTTTTTCTAACGCTCTCCAGGAGCCACTTGAGATATTCGAAGGCACTGAATTCGCCACCCATGAATGTCATGTCCCCTGGTGGACACTCGCCACACTCTTGAAGAAGAACGTCCTGTAAGATGCTGTACTCAGCAGAAAACTTCTCAAGCTGAAGTTGAGATGTCTGGAGCTTGCTCTGCAATGCGTTAGCTTCTTCCACCTTGGAGTCTACAATCTCGAGCTGCTTCACGAGGTCTCCACTCAGAGATTCCAGCTGACCTTGTAGCAAACCAAATTCTTCACTCTTCATTCGCGAAAAGTCTGCATGCTCTGAATGCAGCTGCTGGATCAGATCAGTGGCTGCGTCCAATTCGCCTTGCAGCACTCGTTCGCGGTTCAAGCTGGCATCGAGGGCATCTTCATGCTCAGCCGACAGTCGCTGAAGTTCGGCTTTTGAGGACTGCAGTTCCGACAGTAGCTGTTCAGTGTCCCGGGAACTGCTCGCTTTCAGAGCTTCGTTATCAGCAGACAATAACTTGAGAGCATCAGTCGTGGACTCTAACTGCTTTTTCAGCTCATGAATCTCACTTTCAAGTGGGTCTGTTCCCTTGCCCTGAACATTCAGTTCTTCCATTTGAGTTCGGAGCCTGTGCAACTCGGCACGAGCCGTTTGCAGTTCTTTGCTCAGGCTTGTATTTGTTTCTGCTTCAAGAGCTAATTGACCTCCTAAGCCCTGTAACTCTTGAGCCATTTGTACAATTTGTTTATCACGTTCTTCGAAGTCATCAGCATATTTCTTCAGACTGGTCCTTTCCTTGTCAAGTGTCTCAACCAGCTGCTCTAGTTCTTTCTGAAGGCTGCTGTTTTGCTCTTTCAGCTTCTCTACTTCTTTAGTCCTATCTTCTAAAATTTTCACCTTAAGTCGTAGCTCACCCCTAGATTTCTTAAAGGCAAGTTTGAGTTTCTTCAACTCGGCATCAGCAGACTCCTTGCTCTCATCCTGCTGGGCTTCCCTCGGAGGATTTTCTGGAACACTGTGAACGTGCTGGGCTTCTTCCTTCTTCCCTTTCAACTGCTGCTCCGTCTCTTCCAGCTTGCTTTTAATAATGGCAAGATCTTCAGTCAGTCTCCTGATGGCTTCTTCTTTGTCTAGCAATGATTCCCGAGCCATCTGAGCCTCCACTCTTGCCATGTCAAGCTCCTGTTGCAACGCTGCTATCTCGGACTCCGAGCTTTCCAAGTTTGTCGTGTAGAGAAGCTGTGCCTCTTTAGGAACAATGATTTCTTCCACAACTGGAGTCTTTTCAAGCTCTTGCGTCTGATTCCCTTGAGTGTTCAAGGTTTCCTTCAGGACCTGATACTCTTCCTTTGATTTTTGCAGCTCAGCAACTACTTGCTGGTATTCCTTCTCAATGATCTTCAGATGTTCTTGCTCCTCCTGAAGCCTCTCAATTTGGAGTTCGAGGTTTTTAGCTTCGATATGATGTCTCTGGCACATTTCGTTGACTTCGTTCGAGGCGTGTTCAGCTCTGTCTCTGAGAGCGGTATTCTCCTGATGCAGCTCACTCAGCCTTGCTTCCAGGTCTCTGATCCGCTCGTCACATTCTCCCACCTTTGTCATGTAGTTGGAGACCTCCGCTTCCAACTTTGAATTGGTGTCTGCAAACTCTCTCAACTGCTGGTCATGGTTCTGAATGAGATTTTGAATTTCACTCGAAAACATGGCAATCTGCTCCTTGGCACGGCTGTTTTCGAGGCGCACGTCTTCCAGCTGTGCCATGAGACTGAGAACTTCGTTTTCCTTGTTGGAGAGTTTTTCACTAAGGTTTGAGCATTCCGTCCTGGCGCTCGACTCAGCCTCAAGTAGTTCCCTCAGCTGTACATCGTGATTGGTTACAAGGCTTTCGATTTCGGCTGATACCCGAGCTAACTGTTCCTTTTTCTTGGTAAGCTCACTGCTCAGTGTTTCAACCTGGCCTTGCAGGTCGACGAGCTGGTTTTCCTTTTCCAAGAGAGCCCTCGAACTCTCCTCAATGTCTGCCTCGTGCTGCTTGTGCATCTTGTCCTGCCACCCTTGTAGCTGCTGAACCTCTGCTCTTAAGGTGTTGATTGTCTCGGTCGAGTCCTGCAAGCCGCTTTCTGCTGCCTGTAACTTGCTTTTGAGTTCCTCGAGAGTGTCACTCACTGTTTGTTTTTCACGTTGCAATTTTTCAACTTCCCTCAGTAGGCACACTTGTGTTTCTGTAGATGCAGTCAACTGGTTTTCCAAGTCGCTGATCTTCTTCCTTTGCCCTTCCAGTTGAGGCACAAGGGAATTCGTCTCAGACTTTGCCGACTCCAATTCAGACTTGAAACTCGCCTGAATGTGCTCTTCACCAGCCAGCTTCTCCCTAAGGCTAGCAATAGCTGCATTGGCTTCATTCACCTCCCTGACCAACTCATGATTGCCTTCTGTCAGCTTATTATTTGCCTCTTGCAACTGACAGACTACTTGCAGCCTCTCTTCCAGGCTGTTTTCGAGCAGACGCAGGTTTTCTGTCACCTTCTGCAAGTCTTCTTCTTTCGTTTCAATCTGCTTTGACACCTCTTCGACTTTACCCTCAAGAGCCTGAACTTGAGCGACAAGCTCTCGATTTGTGCCTTCCAATTCCTTCCCGCTTCGCGAAGACTCTTCAAGCAATGCCTTGAGGTTTGAAATGAGAATGTCTCGTTCCTGCAGCGCAGTCTCAATCAATGAAAGTTCGCCTGTCTTCTGTTGCAGGTTTCGTGAAAGCTCCGAGACTTTGACCAGCAAGTCCGACTGTTGCGATTCTGCGTTTTGTTTCAGCGAGTCCAACTCTGCATCCTTTGAGCTCACAGCAACACGCAGCTGCGCAAACTCATCTGCTTTTGCAGAGAGAGATTCTTTCAAACCCTCTACCTGCTTGAGTAGGTGCGACTTCTCATTACCCTCATTCCGAAGCATATCTTCAGCTTCCTGCACCTTGACTTGCAGGCTTGAGATTTCTCCAAGCTGGCGACAGTTGAGTTCCTTCGTGCTCTCGTACAACTGCTGCAGCTCTTGCAACTGTTCCTTAGCTGCCTCAAGTTCCTGATGCTTACCTTCAAGTTCTTTCGTGGCTTGAATGAGCTCACTCTTGGCACTGTCCCATGACTGCTGAAGCTCGTCTAATTTGCTATTATAGAGCGCAGTCTGTTTGTCAAGCTCTTCAGCGAAGTGGCAGCGCTCTTCTTCAAGGCGCTTATTTTGCCGATTTACATCATCAAGTTTTTCTTCAAGCTGCTGATTTCGCTGGGTTACTTTGTTGAGATGTTCTCCAGCAAGAGAAAGCTTTTCTGATAATTCTTCGTTTTCCTTGCTCTTGAATGCAAGCACTTCATCAAGCTGCTGAATCCGGAGAGTCAGGTCATCTTTTTCCATTTGTAATCTGTTCACAGTGTCTTGCATTTCAGTCTCCCTGCCTAGTTGATCTGATTCCAAGCTGGACAGTCGGACCTGTGACTCTTCGACCTGCCGTGAAAAACTGTCACGCTCAGCTCTGCAGGTCTCCAAGGTTAAAGACACTTCCGAGAGCTGTTGACATATGCTTCCCTTTTCCTCTTCAAGTCGAGCAAGCTGTTCTTTAAGTGAATGGCACGAATTCTCAAGCTCTGCTTTTTCTGAAAGAACAGTTTCAAGTTCCTGCTGAACACTCTTGAGAGACGATTCAGTCTCTCTAGACTTAGAGCTGACTGCTTCCGTTTTCTTATGCATTTTCTTGAGCCTATTTTCGAGTGACTTGTTTTCAGACCTAACTTTTTCAAGAGTGTCTGCTAAGCTGGTAAGCTCAGACTGGGCCAATGACATCTCTTCTTCCTTAGCTTGCAGCCTTTCTCGCAGGAATGTGACTTCCCTAGTTGCTTCCGATAGGTCTTTCTCTTTGGCCTCAAACTGTTTCTTGGACCCCTCGACCAATTCCTTCAGTGCCGCTTCTTGAAAAGCAAAGCTATGCGCACTGTCTTGAAGCTCTACTTCTTTTGCGTTGAGACGTCCTGTCAGGTCGAGTATTGACTGTTCTCTCTCTTCAACCTTCAACTGGAGAGACGAAACTTCCCTCTCGAGGTCAGAGCACTGCTCAAGCAGTGTTGAAACCTTAGACTCCGTCTTAAGGTGCTCCGCGTCGAGATGAGACTGAAGTTCTTCAATGCTACGGAGAGCTTCTGACAATGCTGATTCTCGTTCTGCAATGATCTTACCAGACTCCTCTCCAAGCAGTCTCAGTCTGTCGACTTCAGCTGAGAGTTCTGACACCTGATGTTCTTTTGTTTCAATAGCGAGTTGAAGTTCAGCCTTCTCATCAACTAGCTGCTTGATCCGACTGTTCAGTTCTTCTTTGTCTACTTTCTGTGACTGAGAAAGCAAGTCGAGGTTTTCGTGCAGAACATTCCATCTGGACTTGAGCTCCTCGAGCGATTTGACGGACAAAGATTCTAGACAGGCGTTTACGGCAGTGAGCTGAGTCTTCAACAAATCGACATCTTTCAGTGCCTCCTCCAGTTGTTCAGTCTTAAACATCAACTGCTCGCTCCTTGCTACAGCTTCGCTTAGTTCCTGACGCAGCCCAGTAATAATGTTTTCTTTTTCTAAAATGGAGCGATCCCAGACGACCTTAACTTCGTCCATTGTCATTGCGCCTATGTGAGCAAGCACATCTTTGATGGCAGTGTTCAGCTGTCCGTATCCACTAATGAGTTTCTCGTGTTCGGATCGTAGTTGACTCTCACGGGCGGAGATCTCATCAACTTCGCTTTGTTTTGCCTGTAATTGTTCCTGCACTCTTTCCAGCTCCGTACGTATATTCTGAAGGTCCTCCAATTGTGCCGTCAGCATTGTGACATTGTCGTCAGCATGCTGATTGTTTTCTCTAAATAACATCACATGGTGCTCAAGCTGCTCTTGCATGGATTGCAGTGCCAAGCCTGCTCGGTCCCTTTCGTCTCGAGCGATGCGCAGGTCTTCGAGTGCTTTCTGCAGGTGTGTGGAGTTGTCTTCTAATGCTTGTCTTAACCTGTCGGCCTCGCCCGTGCTCGCTGACAAGCTTATCCGCAATACTTCGCATGCCCGTTCACTCTCGCGAGCTTTCGACGTGCTTGCTTCAAGCCTTTCTTGGGCATCTTTTAAAAGTGTTTCCAGTTCTTGTATCTTGCTGGATTTCAGCGCTGCTTCAGATCGTTCTTCCTCGTGAACTCTGGTGAGATTTTCAAGTTCATGGGTCTTCTCTTCCAAGTCATGTACTGCTTTTTGAAGCTTTGCATCCAACTCGGTTGCTTGCGTGATAGCTGACGCCAACTGCCCTTCTGTCAGCTGAAGCTTCTGCTGGAGCTCAGTGATAACTGAAGAGTCCTGTTCGTGTTGCATAAGCAATTTCTTGACCTCTTCTTCCAGAGCTGCTTTCAATTCTTGCTGCAAGGCCGGTGCGGAACTTTCGCCAGCTGCCTTCAGTGCCTCTAGTTCAAGCTGCAGTTCTCGCATTTTCTGTTCTTCGACTGCAAATAAAAAAAAAAAAAAAGAATTTAATGTTCAGGTAAACAATTCATACAGTAAAGATGCTGTACCTTCTATGACAGCATGAGGTCTGACTTAGGATGACTCGGCATGTGTTTCAACCCTTTCACGTCCACGTTAGCTCTATCAAGAAAAGTTCAGTGCAAGACCTTTTATAAAGCTGCATTGTTTTTTTTCAACAATAGCAATACATTCAAGTTCTCCTCAAACAGTACCATGCAGTGACACTCCTGAAGACAGTTATAAGCTTTCAAGAAAAGTTGGAAATGTGTGGAATTTATTACCTGGACAATAAATCCACCAAAATGAAAGAGGGCTAGCTCACTCCTTTTTGAAATTGAGCCATGGGCATTTTGTGCAATATACATTGGTCATTAGGTTTTGAGCCAGTACTTGCCCTGATTTCAGCCGTCAATTAAATAACCTATGTCTGGTTATTTCTACCCGTTAAAAGCATTTTTCCTCTATTGCGACTGAACCCCAATGTTTTGGCTAAATCAATCCAGTTGCCTTGAACTGTAGGGTGGAACCCATTACAGAAAATTATCATGTGTTCCGCCATTTCCTCCTCTCCTCCACAAGCATCGCATAACGTTTCTATCTCTTGCTACTGTACTTAGTACGTCTTAGTCTGCAACACTCCTGCACTAGCCTTGAACAACAAGGAGCTATCCAAAAATTATTGTAAATGCTTTCTTTGGCTATTTTCTGCTTGAATGTTCTGTACATTTCCAGTGCTGATTTTTGTAAGCATCTCTGCTTTCCAAAGACCGCTCTGTGTTTCTCTACCCTTTTTTTTAGCCGACAATTTTTGTCTGGTCTCCCACCTGCTCTCCAAATATATGTTTGCCAATTTTCTTATTCACTTTCTCCATTCTGTGTGAACATTCCTCGTGTACAGGTAACTGAAAACTTTCCTAGCTTTCCTCCTCCCACCCCTCTCTTTCAATCACTGGTAAAATTCTACCTTGCTGCTAGCTTCTCTGCCCTCCAAGGTGACCATCCCAGGTCACCATGGACCTCCTGATTTGGTGCATTTCTATGTTGGGCAAGTGTCCACAGCAACAAGAGATACAGCGCCTTTTCATTCATGTAAACCAATTTTTATTTGGTTTGGTTTGGTTTGTGGGGTTTAATGCCCCAAAACAACTCAGACTATGAGAGATGCTGCAGTGGAGGGCTCCGGAAATTTCGATCACCTGGGGCTGCTTAACGTGCACCGACATCGCACAGTACACGGGTGCCTTGCTTTTCACCACCACTGAAAAGTGGCCCCTGCAGTTGGGATTCGATCCCGCATCCTCATACACAGCAGTAGAGCGCCCTAGCCATTGCACCGTCACGGCGAGGCCCAATTATTATTATTATAGCGCGCATGAAATGAAACTATGCGTGCACATGTGGAATGAGCACAGGTAAGTGAGCATGCCAAGCCGTAACTTTGCGTCAAACAGATGACCAAAAAAAAGAAAAAGTAAAGGAAACAGAGGTTCTCACGATCTTTGTGTTCTTCGAGTTGGGCGGCCTGCACCTCGAGTGAGATCTTCTCATCCCGCGCTGCCTTCACCAGGCCCTTGAGTTCATCAATGTACCGGTCCTTGGATGCCATCTCCTCCAGCTTAGTGGCTGTGAAACAGAAATCAGGTGTGTGACGCACTTTCAACCACATAAGCGGTGGTGTGAGCCCTCAATTTAATGGGAGACAGGGCTTTTATGGGCCAAAAAGTTAAAAAAAAAAAAAAAGCGACTTTTTGAAAATGACATTTTGAAAACCTACGGCCCATCTCCTGGATACCATCTAATTAATTCACTACCTGGGCCATTAATTCAACTTTATAAGGCACAAATGAACTGAATAAATACCATTGCAGTTCACTTTTTCTCGTTTTCTCAAAACCCAAGTTTATCGCAGTTTGCTTAGTTTACAAAAAGGGTATAGTCGCATCTAGAGCAGATAAAGGAATAATTTTTATTGCAGGATGCTCCTGGGTGATTAAACTACACATTATTGGAAACAGATTTCTCATTTTGTTTATTTTTCACATTTTTTTGTGCATTCTAATTTATGTGGCTCATAAATCACTCTTCCCAAAATCAAAATTCAACAAGTTGTAAAATGACTGATATTACCTTAATCAAAAAAGTAATTCCTATATTATATTTCTTATACTGTATACTATCTAGCCACATGCTAATAATAGTTTTCTGATAGGTGGTATTTCCTCTATTGTTTCTGTAAACAAAGGAGTGAAAATGCTGAATGTTTCAATAGCGAATTGATATATCAGAAGAGTGATTACATATTTGAAATTAGCATGTAAAACTGATTAAGTATGTGCAGCCAGGCTTTGGGAAAGAAAGGTCTGAACAGGACTTACATGGACCTGACCAGCTTATACGACAGCGGTAAGACACAAAATAACATGTTAATATAACAAGCTTTCTAAACACTCTAAAGCATTTTCCAAAACTAACCTCAAGTCGTGCAAACTCAGCTCATTAACAATAAGACCTGCCTGAGTAGAAAATCGAAGGTTATTATATAAAGAATTATTAGACAGAACAAATAGAAGAGAAAGCATGAAATAAGCACAAAAAAATAACACGGCTCTCTCTAACCTGTTTGCGATATGCATTTTATTCGAGTTGTTTCGCATACATCAGTAATGCCCTGAACTCAAAAGCGAGCAAAATATTTCGTCCAGATTATTCAGCCTTTGAATTAACGCAGGGCTCTTTACAACTATTTCATACTGAGAGGATCAAAATGTTTGTTCATATTAGCTGATGGTTAAAATGAATCAGATAGCCCTGTATCACAGCGGAAGTATGATTTCCACTAGAATGTCAGTAATTCATTTATGCGACATTTATTAATGCAACTGTCGAGTGTACTGCTGCCGAGTACTGGAAGTTTCAAATGCAAATGAACCTCATTGTCTACTAGTAAAGAGTCGGGGTTGCCCCTTATGGAATTTATGACCGTAGCGGGCAATAACGGCTGTTATTAAACTGCGGTGGAGCCAGCTGGAACAACAGCGGGAGCACAGTAGACTTCTGAGACGACATTAACAATTAGGGATTCTTCTGACCTAAATCCCTCCTCCAAGCTAGCCGAGATTCCTCTACCCTTGCTGATGCTGCTCTGGTAGAACGGAAAGGTTCAACGCATGTTCTGTCACCTGAACGTTATCTAATATAAACACGGAACCTAATGTGAACAGATATGCCAAATCGCATCTTAATTTGCTGAATTGGGCTCCTAACATGGGCAAATTGCATATAGTGCTTGCAGTATACAGTTTGTAGTCAGGAAAGAAAGAAGTGTCTTTGCAACTTAAATTTAAGCCTACAGAACTGATCCAAATTCGTTTCTACTCAAAGAAGAAAAAAAGATCTTTAGAATATATCTATAATATTGAATATATATTGTTTAAAGACTATATAGCAAACTAAACTGCGTAAAAAATAGCTTTTTAATGCAAATATTGAATTTAGCAGTTTTAGTGGATTTCCGGATATCTTGTTGCGGGTTTTCTATTTTTGGGTTGGCAACACTGACTGGGATACCCTAAGCTAAAAAGACTAGAGAGACTGAGAGCTCTACAGAGAGATGACTAAGCTTCTAGAAGGTTTTTCTCCACCGCCTTCGAAAATAGCTTCGATTTCAAGCCCACACGAGATGAATGAACCTGTGCTGATGAGATGAGCCAATGGGGGGGAGATTAAAAAAAAAAAAAAAAGAACCTTGGGACGAGAGAGCATCTTCCATCTCCAGGGCTTTGAGCTGAAGCGCACCTTTCTCCTCCTCCAATTCTGCGACACGCTGCTGAAGGGTCGTGACCTCCGATGGCGATGCTCCCACGTCCGGAGTTTTCCCCTGGAATGGGAAGATGACTGCTCGTAGGGATATCGGTGTGTGGCTTTCAAGGACAGGCCAGGCACTGATTACCAGAATTGCCAAAACTGTAGCAGGGGATGGCAGAGTTAGGTGGGAAGATGAAATTATGAATTTTGTGGGCAGTTAGGTGGCTGCAGCTAGCATAAGACACGGTTAACTGAAGAGGATGCAGTCAAGCTGATGGTGATAACGATAACCAGAAACTTGTTAGAAATTTCTTCATTGCTAAACTCTTCCAGTTAAGCATGACAATTGTGATGACAGTGATTACTAACATCTCACATTAGTCATTATTATAATAACCGTCGTCATCAAATTTATGTCAGCACTGAATGACAGTGATGAAGGGCAGACCAGTGAAATCATAAGAGAACAGTCTTGTGCTTGCAGACCTGGAAACTTTCTAACTGTGGAAAAAGAGTTATGATTCAGGGTAGAATGAGGGGAAGATGGCTAAACAGATTGAAAGAGTTACGCGTGGTTCTCAGAGGGAATATAATTTATGAGACAGATATAAATGCTCAATTGGAGCGACTCTGAACAGTCATCTAAAACCACACATGCCATCTTCGCAAGCCACACAACCCTGATAATCTGCACATAAAATTAAAAGCAGCAAGTCTAGAGTGACAGCATAGTCTCAAGAGCTTTACGACGACAGTTGCATAAAAAACATTGTAGATATTGATCCCACAACCAAAAATTTATCTCTCTTCCTCAGCAAGTCTAAGCAAATTGGAAAGTTGTGCTCGGTTAACCTGCTTCGACATGTTACTAGCCAGTAAGAATGCAACAACTCCTACATGGCTAAAATTATTAAGCTAAAGAAGTGGATTGCTTTCTGCCTCTGCAAACATACACACACACACAAAAAAAGACCTTATTGTAGAACAAAAACAATATACAATTGCAGCTTAAGAAATAGTTGTCCAGCCACATCAAGCAATATGCACACCTTTTTGAGTTCGTTGAGTTCACGTTCGAATTGCTTGGCTCTACGCCTTTCCAGTGCCCTTGCTTTGAGTATCTTGGCGTCCATCTCTTTGGTCGTTTCCTTGAGAGTCTTCCGTGTTTCCTCCAAGGCCGTTGTTTTCTCCTCCAGTTCTTTGCTGAGGGAGTCAACCTTGGCTGTTGGTGAGCATGCAAAAGGGTCAACAAAGCAGTCACGCTATAGTAAAGGAAAAAGCTGTAATTACCACTTGACTAACACTCCTCAACCTTCCAATACTTCATTACCTTTCAGCACAAAAACTGCAAAATCATCATGTCCCTCGTTCTGTTGCCCAATGAGACTAAAGTGTTGAATAGATGAAAGGCAATATAGCCTTGAAACGAGTACTCTATATGAAGTTTACTATGCTCTAGATAACAAAGTTCTGAAAATAAGGCTATGCACTCCAGTAAAGTATAGCATCAGACATTCAGCTGATATATAGAAGTACTATGTAACTTTAATATAAAGTGTAATAGGTTCTAGAAACTCATCCTCACTTTTGAAAATGGTTCAAAATCGCAATTCCTTCAAAGTCACAACTTTTAAAGGACCCAATAACTATGAACACTTGAAAAATAGTGCAAGTATACGTTTGAAGCTAAATGCAAAGCCAAATCCAGAACTGCATGAAGATAAGTGACAATTCACTTCGTTTTATGCTATCATTAAAAATGCCACAACTCGCACATGGTGTGTGAGAGATGACCATCACATTTTATTTCTACCAGCAAATGGCACTGCTTATTTATTAAGCTGGCAGTTATGACTTTTCACACCCCAATTAGCATTGTTAAAGGGGTGAAATGATTAAATAATAAAGAAAGATTAGATGTTATAAGATATGAGCTCTCCTAAGGTTTTTAATCTGCCCTTCATGTAGTGATGCTAACAGGAGGCCTGAAATGAGTACAGAGAACAAATTTAGTTATATGTTCTTTCTTTGCATGATTTGCAACACATTAGCAAACATAAACCAACACATAACATTCACTTGCACCAAATAAATAATTTAATTTAATTTTTCTAATTTTTTTACGCTGCTTCAGTTTCAGCACATGAATGGTGACTATGACATCAAAGTTTAGTTCAGCTCACATGAGGCACATGAAAGCTATGATATTTTGGGCACTTATTCATTTGCTGTTATTCCAGTTCTTGGGACAGGCTGACATTTTAGAGTTGAAGCAAATTAAACAGTCAAAGATATGAAATTATGAATTATTTACTGGGCCCACGTAGATTCATTATGGTGACAGCATATTATACTAATGTTTTGTACACCCTTGTGGAAAGGACATGCACCCTGGAAAGCGGCGACTTGTTCTGCCTTCACTTTGTCCACTGTCTCCTGGAGCCGGACCACCTTTTCCTGCAGCTCCGCATTGTGCGTTGCCAGCTGGAACCTCGTGGACTCCAGCCTTCGGAAGCCCTCCTCCAGGTCGACCACCCGGTTCTTGTTTGAGTCAAGATCGGCAGTGAGGGATGCTTCCCTTTGCTTCCACGACATCTCCTGTGAAAAAGATTTTCTTTCGAGAAAGAGCCTAAAGAATTTCAAAAGGGCGGGCATCCGCGTGGTTCATCTCATTTCGGTAAGCAGCTGAAAGGGAGTGTGTAGCGGTGGAGGCATTTCCTACAAGAGACCCATGCTCCATTGCAGTACTCTTACTTGCAGCACTACCAAAGCTTCAATGAGTGCAGAGGCGAATACTACTCTCCACCATTACTACAACAAAGGCAGTCATCATCATCAGACATCCACACCAAAACATAGGCCTCTATCTTATCCCCTTACTAGTTAACTGTGTCCCACAAGCTAAGGACACATCAGCCCTGAAAACATGGTAATCTCACCTGCTTGCCATTTCTTCCACTGCCCACGCTATGCTACCTTCCTTTTGCAATCCATTCCCTTAGACTAAGGGATAATCTACAATCTATTTTTCACAGCACATGACCTGCCTATGTCAATTCTTTCTTTGTAATTCAAGCTAGTATATTGTCAACCTGCTTCTCATGCTCAACATACTCGGCTCAGGTACTTACTGAGAGTACCTCTGAAGTGCTCAGAACACACTAGCAGCTCAGTGTGGCACCGACGCTTATCACCCGAACTTTAGCTGTGCCCTTGAGGCTGTTGCTAGCTGAAAGTGACTGCCTCATAACAATAGGGCAAGGTTTATTTGCAACGAAAAGCTGAGAAGCTGATCTGAGTAAAAACGTATGGGCTCTTCGTTGATTAAAGGCGTGAAACACACACAGACACAAGGCAGGAAGGCAGGACTGAGACCCACTCACTACTGCTTTTTTGGGGGGACAAAAGCACACATATATATAGCTGTCATACTTGTAAAGAATACCATCTCGCTTCTGGTTAGATATGATAAAGAATGGGAGGAATAGCTGTGCTCGGAAAGTGATGTGAACGCATCATTGGTGCACATGCTTCATCTTATCTTTTTTTTTATAAAATATGCTTCGATTAATTCCTTAGCATTGGTATTTTTATTTGTAGACAGATTCAACATGTCAGCAAAACATGGCTCACAAGAGTGTGACGGGCAGAGCCTTATATGTTCCAGCAGACGCTTGGGCCCTCTTTATCTTGCTCAATGTTTATTTCATGCTCCTTGATTTGCTCATTATTGCAGCGCCCTGTTTGCCCTATATAAGAATGGCTGTACAGGAGGGAAGTTCCATGTATCGTCCCTTCGGCACACTTCATAAAAAGTGCACCCCCCTTCCCTTCCCCCCCCCCCCCCCCCCCCCACAATTAGTGCCATATTCTCTCTCTCTTTTTTTTCTCCTCTTTTGATATGGGAGCAGAGGCCTGCGAGCTTCCTTGGAGCTGAAAGGACAAGCGGTGCACCATGCTTGTTCACAACCTCCTATAAAATGCGGGCCAAACTGTGCACTTAGGGCAACACCACAGGTCTCACTAACTCTTCTTGGGGAACATCTTCCCCAGCTCTAACTGCCTTTCTCCTCATTTTCTGTAGCATTATTTCAGTGACAAAGAGGGTCCAAATTTATCCTGCCCGTCACACTCTTCTGGGCCACATTTTGCCGGTGCGCAAATTGTGGAGAAACAAAAAAGCAATAAAATTAATTGAGGCATGTTTTATTGAAAAAAAAAAAAGAAAGAAATTTCATCTGCGTCAGTGACACTTCAAAATCAATTTCCACGAAAAATTAATTCTCCCATTATTTATCATATCTAACCTGAAGCAAGTTGGTGTTCTCTGCGTGTATGACGGCCATGTATATGCACATTTTGCATCCAAATAAAGCAGTTGTGAGTGGAACTCAGTCCAGTACTCCTTCATCATGTCTGTGAGTGTTTCGTGCTTATAATGAAAAATGAACAATTATTAACTAGTCCAACAAACGGCAAGCACATGGGCTATTTGACTTTGGCCAATGCTCTTTCACTTCAAGTTAGTTAAAAAATTTTAGTTAGCACAGATTACCTGCACCAAAGTGGAAAAGCAGTGAGGCAGAAAGGTGCAAAGTGTCCAAATGGAAATGTTCAAGGCAGTAATCAAAATTACATAAAGTTGGGAGACAGGCAACAGAGACTAAGGCAGAAGGAAGGAAAAGTACAGGCCGTGAATAAAGCAGATGAAAGATGGAGATGCATTAAAGGGGAAATGTGAACCGCAAGACAAAGAGCATCACATGGCTAAAGCCAGACACAAGTCAAATCTAGCAAGGCTGAGAGTGTAATGAGAGCACAGAGGTTGCGTCATCAATATGCACACCCAAAGAGCCAAGACAAGACAAGCCAGTTTCACAAGCTGAGCTAAGGAATGTCGGAGACTTATGCCAGCTGAAGGGAGGCCTACATTTGAGCGTAGGACTGAGACAAGCAGCCAAAAACATGAAATAAAGCCAGATACTAATGCATAATGCAGAAGAAGCAAGACGACTTGAAGGCATAAAGGAGGGCTAGAGCGTGTAGGCATAATAAGGTGACCTAAGGTGCCCGGCACTCTTGCTGGACCTCGTTTTTACCTGCTCCAGAAAATTCTGCTGCATTTGGCGCATTTCAGCCCGAGTGTCGTCCAAGTCATCAACGGTGGTCTTGTTTCGAAGACTCAGGTCTTCAGTCATGAGCTGTGCAGCCACAGAGCAACGGCGAATGTGAGACACACTACACTGGCTTGTTATCACACACCATTACTGGCCAGCGTCAGCCATAGCCAGTGTTGACTTAGACCAGAATTGCACACTCGTGAAATTATATTGTGAATATATATATAAAAAAAGAAACATTATAAAAAAAGAAATAAAACCTCAACGAAGAATGTCGAAAAAAATGCAGAAATTTTGTCTAGTCAGATTAGAGAAAGCTAAGCAATATTTACAAGTTCAGAATATTATAACAATTACAGCAGCATACAAGAATTGCAGAAATATAGAAAAGATGCTATCAACAACAGAAATGTGATTTATACTCAACGAAGAATGTTGAAAAAAATGCAGAAATTTTGTCTAGTCAAATTTGAGAATGACATACTTATTTGGAACACAGATGAGATGTATGACACATTTTATAAGTCTGACAGGTCATTCAACATGAGCTTCGTTCAAACGAAATGAAAAGTTCCCGCATATAAATGAATACCCCGACTCAAATTCGACCTGCATAACCAAAAGTTAGCACTGTAGTAAACAACAACAAATTTACAGTTATACAAAAGACCTGCTGTTCCCTGCAACAAGAGCGATTGCGAATTAAAAACTGTGAAGTGACACACTACACGCTGATTGTGATTTGCCCTAAGTTTAGTTCCTCATGTGCACAATACCTGATCAATGAAAAATCAATAGCCTCCAATAATATACACAAAATTAACCAAACACACTTCATAAATCTATAGTAAGTTCTAAATACATCATTACTACAAGAAATATAAATTTGTCGGACTATAACACCTATGAGATTTTCATGCAAGCTTCTCTAAAGGGCAAGACACCATTGGAGCAACAGCATTTCAACAAGCATAAATGCTTGCAGGTATAGAACATCACATATTCAATATTTCCAATGTGACAATAAAAGCAGACTAAATGGACAACCAACACTTAAGCTTTGCGCATAACTATATACCTGAGTAGCTGACAACCAACAGGTACCAGTGAATATCTTTCATATGCTTGGGTTTTTGTGTTTTTGGGGTATCTTCATTTCTACACATTCCAGTGCACTACTATTATTGAACTTGTGTATCTGCATTATTATCTCTCTGATTGGTTCGGTTTGGTTTATGGAGTTTAATGTCCCAAAGTGACTCAGACTATGAAAGACTCCGCAGTGGAGGGCTCCAGGAATTTAGACCACCTGAGGTTCTTTAACGTGCACTGACATCGCACAGCCCATGGGCACTTTTCGCCTGCGTTTAAAGGCAGCCGTTGTAACTGCAATTGGATGCCTCATCCTTGGGCCCAGCAGTTGAGGTTCCTAACCACTACACCACTGTGGCAGGGCATGTCTCTCCGATTATCATTATACAGGCCCCAACTAGCCCTGCACAAGGGAAGGGTGCAGGCAATGCCTGCTGTTTATTTACCGTATGATTAAAAAATCCAATTTCAATAAAAATGCAAAAGAGATGCGTAAGAGACGCGTAAGAGACATGTAAGAATGCGTAAGAGGTGCGAACCTGGATGGCTTTGCTGCGTGCCTGAAGAACCTGGTCCTTCTCGCGGAGGTTCTCCTGTAGATCCAAGATGCGCCGCTCCAACTCCAGAATCTGGTTGTTGAGCTCCAGAATCTTGGAGTCCTTGTAAACCATCTGGGCATATAACCGCTCTTCCTCCTTCGTGCTGCTCCCAATGCCATCCTGCCTCTGGCTAGAGGACTGCACAGAGTCAGCCCGTCATTACCACACAGTCACGCAGAAAGAAAACTCCAGGACTCGACATCCTTCCCTTCGAGTACAAAGCAGTAAGATAATATCTGCCTCTCATCAGCCCATAACATCGTCCCAGACTGCCTGTTTGGTTTACAACACCAAAATTTAACTCTACAGATTGTATCCCACGAATTATACAACAGAAATTGTACGACTGCCCAGGTTACACCACCCTGAGTATTTTACTTGGGTTACACAACCTTTGGTGTAAACTGCATGGATTATGCCATCTGGATTGCCCAGATTACAACACCCTGAGTATTTTACTTGGGTTAAACCACTTTGGGTGTAAACTGCATGGAATATGCCACCTGAATTACACCACCACTTAGGAGTACAGATAGCTGCGCTAGTTGGAGATGAAACCCGCTGTCATTTTAGGTTAATTCGGGTGAAACAACCAAGGACACAAAGGAAGGATTGTCACATGACAGCACTTGTCCCGACAGAGAAGCACTTGGCCTGTGGCAATCCCTTATGTGTGTACTTGTCCATGCTAAATATAAACAACGTTTGGTTTATACTGCCTGGCTAACATATATTACCAACTCTACCATATTGTTACGAAGGGGGTAAGACGTCGGAGCGCTGAACTACAAGACGATAGGGTAGGGAGCTCAGCTGGTCAACGGCCGCGCGTCCGGCACGAGAGTCCTTTTTCAACGTCTTTCTCCTTCACTTGTCTTCTAAACTTCATCTTCTTCCGTACTGTTACATTTTCCCCCTTTGCAGACGAAGCCCCCCGGGCGAGGTAGTTATTCGTTTCCACGAGAGTGACACGGCTTCATCCGGGCGACATGGGCAACTTCAGTTCTGACTGAACGACGACCACTTGCTGTCATACGTGCTATTTGGTAGTTCACTTCACTGACGCGTTCAAGCACAACGTAAGGGCCAGCGTAATGCGCCAACATTTTCTGCGCTAAACCACGCTTTCGGAGAGGTCGCCAAAGCCACACTAAATCTCCAGGGGCGTAAGACACATGGTTATGCCGGCTGTCGTACCGAGCTTTTGAACGCTCTTGAGAAGCGAGAATTCGCAAACGGGCAAGACGGCGAGCTTCTTCGGCTCGACAAAGAGTTTCCGCAATGCACGGTTCATCATGGACAAAGTAAGGAAGAATGGTATCTAGACAATACCGAGGAGGACGGGCATATAGCAGGAAGAACGGGCTGTAGCCAGTAGTCTCATGGGTTGCGGTGTTGAATGCAAACGTTATAAATGGCAGTATAGTATCCCAATTCTTGTGGTCAGATGCGATGTACATAGATAGCATGTTTGTGAGTGTGCGGTTTGTGCGCTCCGTCAAGCCGTTGGTTTGAGGGTGATATGGTGTGGAATGCCTAAAATGCGACGCACACAAACGAAGAAGCTCTTCCACAACATCTGCCATAAACTGCCGACCTCGGTCACTGATGATCACTCGCGGAGGTCCATGGCGGAGGATCACAGAACGGAGCAAGAACAGGGACACGTGGTGAGCGGTGGCTGAAGGAAGAGCTGCCGTTTCGCAGTAGCGGGTGAGGTAGTCGGCACAAACCACGATCCAACGATTTCCGTCGGATGACTTCGGGAAGGGACCCATAAGGTCGATTCCGATTTTCTCAAATGCGCCACGTGGTGGAGTCACAGGATGCAGCAGGCCCTGTGGCGTGGACGTAGGGCGTTTGTGTCGTTGGCACTCAGTGCAGCTCGCCACATATCGCTCAGTTGTCTGGCGCATCTTTGGCCAATAAAACCGGTCGCAGGCACGATGGAGCGTTCTTGCAGAGCCCAGGTGACCGGAAGTGGGGTCGTCGTGCATGGCGCGTAAGATGCACGAGCGGTAGCTCTCGGGAACCACAAGCAGAAAATTCGTACCGGTGCTTGAGTAAGCCTTTTTGTACAAAAGGCCATCACGGAGACAGAACGGACTGGAAGCAGTGGAATCCCGCGCCTCCGCAAGCAGGGGCTCGAGGCTTATGTCGGTCTCTTGCGCAGTCCGCAGAGCCGAGGCGTTGGGAAACTCGGGCACGACGGAGGCGATGTAATGATCGAAATCACCAGAGTCACATTCGGTCGTAGGAAGAGGAAGGCGTGAAAGACAGTCTGCATCGGCGTGTTTGCGGCCACTCTTGTACGAAACAGTGAAGTCGTACTCTTGCAGACGAAGGGCCCAGCGTGCCAGACGACCAGATGGATCACGAAGGTTGACAAGCCAACACAGGGCATGATGGTCCATCACAACCATGAAATGGCGTCCATATAGGTAGCACCGAAACCGCTGAACAGCGAAAACTACAGCGAGACACTCCTGCTCCGTAACGCTCAGGTTTGCTGAGGGAACGGCTTGCATACGCAATTACATGCTCGCCTGTTGTCGAACGTTGCACAAGCACAGCGCCAACACCAATCCCACTTGCATCAGTGTGGACTTCAGTCGGAGCGGAGGGGTTGAAGTGCCGTAGTATGGGATGTGACGTTAGCAGAAACATTAGTTGGCGGAAAGACGCGTCGCAATCTGAGGTCCAGTCGAAAGGGATGTCCTTTTGTAGAAGGGATGTCAGAGGGTAGGCGACGTCGGCAAACCTTGGAATGAATCGTCGAAAGTAGGAACACAGGCCCAGAAAACTGCGGAGCTCCTTTTGAGTCTGTGGTCGTTGGAATGCTGCAACTGCTGCAGTCTTCTGTGGATCTGGCCGAACTCCATCGCGGTCGACGAGATGCCCGAGTACCAGCGCTTGACGTTCACCAAAACGGCACTTTTTAGAATTCAGGACAAGGCCAGCCTTCTGTAGGCAATCTAACACAACAGCGAGTCGCGTGTTATGTTCAGTAAAAGTCCGGCCAAAAATAACAACATCGTCTAAATAGCACATGCAGATTTCCCACTTGAGGCCACGAAGTATTGTGTCCATAAATCTTTCAAATGTGGCCGGCGCATTACATAGGCCGAAGGGCATCACGTTAAATTCAAATAGGCCGTCCGGGGTAACAAATGCAGTTTTTTCCTTGTCAGCAGGATCCATCGGAATCTGCCAATAACCCGATCGCAAATCAACTGAAGAGAAATAAGACGCGGAAAAAAGGCAATCTATGGCATCGTCGATGCGTGGTAGAGGATACACATCCTTTTTAGTGATGGAGTTGAGGCGACGATAGTCAATGCAGAACCTCCATGTTCTGTCTTTTTTCTTCACCAATATCACGGGAGCAGCCCAAGGACTGGAGGATTCCTGTATTACGCCCCTGTTCAACATGTCTTGGACTTGCTCGGTGATGATCTTACGCTCTGATGGTGACACACGGTACGGCTTTTGACGGATCGGATGGGCAGATCCCGTGTCAATCCTGTGGCGTGCGCGCGACAGCGGAAAACGTTGCGAGCCGTTGGACTGCGTGAAATCAAAGACGGATAGGTGCTGGGACAAGAGGTTCTTCAATATCTGTCGTTGTGAGGTGTTCAACGATGCGCTGATCATCGGAAGAAGCTTTTCGTCAGCAGGTGAGTTAGTAGCGGGGTTGTCTAGGGAAGGAGTAACGACAGCTACACAATTCGGGAGAGTTGCGCTACATGAAGCTAGTTTGGAACCCGCTGGAAAAACAACTGGTTCCGATGAGCAATTTATAGTCTACAGTCCGGTACGGCCCTCTTTCACGCGAACCAAATAATGCGGCACTAACGCATTTTTCTTTACGCACTGTAAATTAAGAGGCGCCACAGTAGCCTCAAAAGAGTCGTTAATAGCATGGGAGCAGGACACCTGGACACACACTGCTGAATGTGGCGGTATGACGACTTCATCACACACACACAAAACGTCTTCATAATTTGATGTCTCTTCCAAAAGTTCACGAGGAAGAGAACCACTAACACTTAGCTCTCCCGTTTGACAGTCAACTGTAGCGCCGCACATACGCAGGAAGTCAATTCCCAAGATTACGTCATGTGTAGATCGGGGCAGTACTGCAAACTCCGCCGGAAACACTGTGCCCCCCAAGGAAACTTTAACGCTGCATACCACAACCGGATACAATAACTCTCCACTTACTCCATAAAAATTTGAAGTTTTGTCCCAAACAAACATAACTTTGTTCTTCAAAAGGTTCTTAAAATTTAAACTCATTACTGAAACTGTAGCACCAGTGTCTACCAACGCCATCGTTGGCAAACCATCAACAATCACATTGACCTTGTTCTTTAACATGAACACAGACGGAGGAATAATAGGTAGCAGCGCACATTGTCCAGCGACCTCACCTCCATTGGCCGCGCTGGCTAGTTTTCCTGCGTTGGTGGTGGAGATCGGCGCCGTGGAGACGGGGAGCGGCGCACACGAAATGACGGAGGTGGTGTCACACTACGGTAAGACGCTGGCGAATGGCTGCGGTGCCCTTCGTTTTGAAAACGGCCCCTCCGGGAAGGATGTTCTGGCCGATAGTTGTCGATGTAGGGCTGGACGATACGTCGGTTCGGTGCCGTCGGGGGATTCCGAAACGATGTGCGCCGATTACAGTAGCGGGAAATGTAACCCGCGGCACCACACCGGTAGCACACCGGAAGAGGTCGCTGAAAAAGTGGCGTGTCAGCTGGTTCCTGCATGGTAGGCCGCGACGAATATCCGGATGGTGGTTCCGGAACGATGTAGTTGTCCGGCGGTCGGCGCGATGTACGACTGGAGTAAGAGCAAGGATCTGTACGCTGATGGCAAGAGAATTGTTGGAAATTCTCTTCAGGCCTTGGTCGCGGAGTGTATAGGTCTTCGCGGCAGACAAAGTCGGTGACATTCGCGGACATCGGCGGGCACGCACCCCCACAAGTTGGACGAGCATATACGTCCCCTCCGAAGCTATTGGGCCGGACAAGCTGCTCACGTCGTGACATCTCATCTCGAACAATTTCACGGATGGCGCACAGGAGGCTTTGAGATGGCGACTCTTCAATGCTAGCCACTGTAGTCACATTTGCGAGCAGTCCAAATTTCGGCGTAATGCGGCGAGTCTTTAGGGCCTCGAATGTTCGGCAGTGCCGGATAACGTCAGAGACCGAACTCAAGATTTCCTTGGCAATTAGGAAGTGGTAGACATCTTCCGCAATGCCCTTGAGCAGATGGCCTACCTTATCATCTTCAGTCATCCTGCTGTCGACGGTCTTGCGCAACTTGAGTATGGCCTCTATGTAGGTGGTGCAGGTTTCTCCGGCTGCCTGGGCCCTCTGAGCAAGTGTCTGCTCTGCCTGTTTCTTCTTTGCAGCTAGGTCACCGAAACATTCCTTGATGGCTTCGACAAAGCTTTCCCAAGTTGTCAGGGAGTCCTCGTGGTTCTCATACCACATCAAGGCGGTTTGCGTCAAAAAAAAGACTACATTGGCTAGTTTAGCCACTGAATCCCAGCGGTTATAGCGGCTCACACGTTCATAATGAGTGAGCCAGTCATCAACATCTTCCCCTGCTTGGCCGAAAAGGAACGAGGCTCGCGAAATGGTAGCGTCGCATTCGTGGTGGTCGGCGGCGCATCGCGAGACGAGGGTAGAGGGTCCCGTGTTGATGTTCGGGGCTGCTCGGTAGTCTGCTGCATTCTTGTTGAAAAGGGTGGGAGACCAGCGAGGCGACGGCTCCGACGAAGCTCCAGCGATTGAGGATGCGTCTTGAGGGTAGTCGTACCCAGCACCTGACCACCAATTTGTTACGAAGGGGGTAAGACGTCGGAGCGCTGAACTACAAGACGATAGGGTAGGGAGCTCAGCTGGTCAACGGCCGCGCGTCCGGCACGAGAGTCCTTTTTCAACGTCTTTCTCCTTCACTTGTCTTCTAAACTTCATCTTCTTCCGTACTGTTACAATATTATAAATTACTTTGGTCACACTGTTCACATCACCTCAGACTAGCCGCAGCAGCACATTTAAACTAATGCCTTCAAAAACAAAAAGGCTTTGAACTAAATGCTCAGTACTGAGGAGTAAGCTGCTGTGCCGTAATTACCTACCTGTCTTGCTGCCTGGCCGCTAGATGCCTCTGCACTCTCCATCAGCGCCTGGTCTCGTTGCAGCAGTTGCTTCTCCAGTCGCTCAACAGTCGACTCAAATGACTGGCGCAACTCCTGCATCTCATTCTCTTTCTTCTGCAGCTGCGATTTGGCCTCGTCCAGTTGGTGTTTGAGGACACGGACACGACCCCGTGACACATCCGCAGTTGAATCGTGGTGTGGGTTTGAGGGCTTTGATGCATCTTCACCTTGTTCCTGCAGAAAAGCCGCATGTTACTCTAACATTCTGTTCAAGCACATGCTTTCAAAAGCAGCATGTTGAACACTACTGTAACGTACGCTTAAACATAGTAAGCTCATGTCGGTAAACATGAGCAGACTCTGCCCTCCACATGAACACAAATGCCATTACATGAGTAAATTTACTAGAGAATTTGTCAAAGCACTCAGATTTACTTAAATGCTCTGCCTTCACAAATATAACAGTTAGAACTCATTAATTCAAACTTGGTTAATTCAAAATCCAGGATTGTTCGAAGAATTTATGTGGTCCCCAAATTTCTAACGTAACTTTGACCGGCTAATTCGTACCAGTGACCTGCGCCTGACCGGATGAAACTAAATATCTGGAGTGCTATGCAGAAATGCTCAATCGCAATTTCACCACAAACCAAAGATGCAACGGCTCCTCAGATCTGACAAGCACCGCTGTAGAATGATGCCGATACTTGATATGCTGCAGCCCCCATCCCAAAACTCTCACCAAAAAAAAAAGCACTCTGTAGTATGGCTTGCTGTGGATAAATGACAGATGGACTGTAAACTGTACAGTGCACCAACAACATCCCATGCTATTTGGAAGCATTTTAAATGGTGAATATGGGTGAATGGTGAACATGACTAATGTGGAGGTTTGGACTTGTTGGCGGTACATGATCCGAAAAGACTGGACACCTAACGAGGACGAAGGAAGTATAGTGAACATACGAGCACTAACTTGCAACACATTTAGTTTGGAACAACGGAGCAGTGAAATAAATTCAAGAGCGGCCAAGCATCATGCAGGCATGGCAAGCACATTATCAGTGACGACGCAAGTACAACAATTCTTTTGGAGAAGAGTGGCCAAGCATAATGCAGGCATGGCAAGCACATTATCAGTGACGACGCAAGTACGACAATTCTTTCGGAGAAGAGTGGCCAAGCATAATGCAGGCATGGCAAACACATTATCAGTGACGACGCAAGTACGACAATTCTTTCGGAGAAGAGTGGCCAAGCATAATGCAGGCATGGCAAACACATTATCAGTGACGACGCAAGTACAACAATTTTTTCAGAGATAGACATACAGACGGCTTCGATACACAGTTTTCATGCAAACTAGCAATAATCTCTGCCTCAATAATTTTGCGCATCAGTTGGCAACTGCTTCTCGCGATGATGGTGAATTCATGATAGAGTTGCAAGCAGGATTATTAAGCACTAAGACCAGGACTGGGTTCGGAGTCTGTATCTGAACTAGAGCCAGAATAAGGTGCAGCAGCAGAATCAGCTTTCAGTCCCACATTTCGTACAGCGCGCGTCAAGAAACCCTCTGCATTTCTCTTTCACGTTTCTTTGATGCTCACAAAGGCATTGTTTACGCAGTTGCCACTCTGGCCGATGTACGACTTTCTCCATGAAACTGGTATGCAGTACATGCCTGATTCTGCACATTCTCTTTGCCATTCTGCACAACTTCTAAGCTTGTCAGGGGCAGAAAAAACAACCTTAACCATTTGTCCTTTCTCCGACCTTTCCAGTCGGTGAGATAAGCCATGAATATACCAATTACTGCAATCTTCTGCTTTTGAGATGGGACCTGAAGAACAGCGGCCTGCTTCACATGATTACTTTTTACGATACCTTTTGCGACGCTGACCAGGATATGTGCCAGGTATCCTGAAGCAGTCAACCTCGTCTAGGTGTGCGCTGAGATTTTTCAGGTTGAATATGAGTGAATATGTCGTCAACTCGAGTTATTTCTTGACTTGACGACATCTTAGTGAAAATCAAGAGGAAATGGGCGTGGGCAGGGCATGCAGCGCGAAGAGAGGACAGCTGATGGTTACTAAGGGTAACAAACTGGTGGCAGATCGGTTGTCAACCTAATTGTTTGAGCACAGCTAACATCATTTGAGCAACCAATAATCGGTCTTAAAATTTTGATTGTCAGAGCACTAAAGTTTTGTTAATTCTAAGGGAAGGAAAGTGTAGCAGGGGGAAGCAGAAAGTTAGGTGGGTGGAAGAGGCTAAGAAGTTCAAGGGGGTCAAGGAGATGCAGCTAGCGCAGGACCGGGTTAATTGGAGGAATATGGGTGAGGCCTTCGCCATGCAGCGAGTATAGTCCGGCTGATGATGATGAAGATGACGATGGGCCTAAAGCACCTAAGAATGCTACCTCTAAAGTAAGAAGCACCTCGGGGCACATTGTAAATTGTTCACTAGTCGTACTTCCGTACCGTAAGCATCACAGTGCCCCAATGTCCCAGATCACCTGAAAGCCTGTTAAACAGAGGCTTGGGTCTAAAATGCCTCAGAATGCTTCCTAAAAGGTAAGAAACACCACCAAGAAACTTTTGACCACCTCGTTAAAGAGGAAATGCTGATAATTATCTAACTTTGTAGGCTGCATTGATAGCTGCACCGCCATTTAGGATAGCGACAGCATTTGCACAGCCAGTCCAGCTGCTACTGTGGCACAAGGAGGCAAAAGCAGGGGGCCATGGTGGGCGCTTTGCAGTCGGGTGGTGGTGTGATCACATATGATCGCATAAATACAGCGCACAGTGACGTGGTTACGCTTGTGAGTTTGAGAGCATGAAACTGATCGGCTGTTTCATGCCTTTGCATGCCTTTGCGCAGACACCTAGCGCAGAAAACAGTTGGAGCTCTAGACGAGACTGAACCGTTGGAAAGCGACAGGCACATCTAAAATCTGTGAAGAAGCGAAAGCACGTTCTCTTTCTGACTATAGTCGTGCCACTTGTCAGTAATGGGTTTTTTATAAGTGTTAATGGGGATGCAAATGAATGTACTCTGGCATGCATATTTCTAAAGTGCCTGCACTTGAACGACCATTTGCCGCTTGACACTCTGTCAACTGAGGAACTGTTACACTGTCATGAGTCACATTTTAGTGTAAATGGGCTAATCACTGAAGGACACCACTTGCGATGCATGTGAAACATAGGCAGAATGCTTTTCACCAGTGAAGGGTCTCGCTAGTCACGTATGTGAAAGCTACAGAAAATATTTTTGCCATTGAAGGATCTCACTAGAGATGCATGTGACAGTTGAGCCGAATATTTTTCCCACTATTATTGGTCGTTGCTTTGGTAGCCGTTCACAGTTCCCAGTTACTTTCTGTACAAGCGTGTTACCATTAAGAACACAGTATTCTGTCAAAATCTGCAAGACCTATAAACTAAAAAAGAAAAGGCAAAACCCACACTTATTCCTAAATAAACTACTAGCGAGAAAAAAAATGCCTCATTGTCGCTTGCTGTGGTGGCTCAGTCAATAGGGCACTCATCTACTGAAGTAGAGGACCCAAGCTCAACCATTGTCATGAAGGAGAAATGCAAAGGGCACCTGTGGGCTATGCAATGCCAGCACATATTGAAGAACATCCAGTAATCTAAATTAATCCAGAGCCCTCAAACAATGACATCCCTCATAGCCCAAGTGACACTTCAGGGCATTAAGCCCCCCAATTTACAAATTTGCCTACTATTCTAACTGTAATACACAATAAATCTATTGAAGAAAACAGAAAGCTCGCATGACAAAAATCGCAAAATGTAGGAGATTCCTCACTCCTTCAGGTGATGCTTCATGCTGGGCCTTGGCTTGGCTTGTGAGCTGAGCTATTTTCGCTCTAGACTGCAGCTTCAGTTTCTGGTATTTGGCATTACTCTCCTGCGAGAAAGAAGGCAAGAGAATCAGAAACCACGAGGAAAGCAAAATCTATAAACGAAATTTTATTTCAAGACGCATTCAGAACTGTTCGGACTATATGATTTCCTTGCTTACTTCTCAAACACAGAGTCCTGCTCAACCTAACTCAGCCTAATCTTGTCTACTGGAGAGAAAGAGCCCACACTGATAGTTTCCAGTTAACAACGTAGTACTGTGGTAACAGCAGCTAAGTTTTTGCTTCCTGCCACACAGTAAAAGGAATCTGTTCTGTGACACTGAGTGCTTTCCATAATTACATTTTTTTTTTCTCATAGTTTAACCTAACGCAAGTTCACGTCAGATTTGACTTTCGTAACTGTCTTTGTATTTTTATCTGACATATATAATTTCTCTTCCTATCACTGATGGTGTTGCCCACAGTCTTGCTTCGGGCTTTTCCGTTAGCCATCGAATTATTACCCTGTGTTAGAGTACAGCCAAAATAAATTAGTTAGGTTTCATTATACTTCCTCAGTAAATTGCTAAGCTTCAATTTTCCACTACAACATGCCTGCAGATTGCACTCCAACCTATTTCTATAACCTAATGTAACTACTTGGTAGAAATGCCTGCACTTGGTAACTACTTTAAATACTTCACTGCCGTCATGCATTGTCACTTCTTTATCAGGTTGTTGAGCATTACACCTGTCCACTCTTAAACTACCAATGTAGGGATTCAATCAAGCATACAATTTCCTTAGCAACATCCATGAATTGGCCCTGTAAGATCTCAGATAAAACAACTTCAACAGCATCCTGAAAGGTAATCACCTTTAAATACAGACAAATGGAAGGTGATAAAGTGGTTCAAAAGATAACCAAATAGAGACCTCTTGTCTGGAGGGATGCATAGGTAGAAATAGACACCATTTCGAAAATGCCAAACCGAACTGTGTAGCAACAGTAACACACACGTTACAAGATCACCTCACAAACACAAATAATTCATATACACAGTCATTCACATAATGCACAACAATATGCAGGATAGCAGCAAAGAAACAGTAAGCGGTCCTATTAATGTCATCATTGACATACTGACATTACTTTATGTGAGTATATCTTTTAATATTGAAGGCAGTGCACTTATTACTATCCTCTTTTTAACTTAGGTCATTTAACAGTAAAATGTCCAACAATTCTGTCCTTCAAATGCTGGTTCTTCTTTCTAAGTGAAAACTACCCTGGTACTCAATGGTTTGATGGCATACCACCTGCTTGGGAATCATGGTTGAAGTTCACTGGTAACTGACCATGGCCAAAACTGAATGACATTTTGGGAGGAGCTTGTTCATACTTGTGGACAAGGATTGTGAACAAGGGAACCATATAGTGCTCCCAAAACGTCATTCGTTTTTGGCCATGGTCAGTTACCAATGAACTGCAAAAGCTACCCCTAGAATAAAAACTTGCTTCCTCTTTTGCAGCATACAGGAACATAGTTTTTGCTGCCCGAAATGTGTTTCGAAGGCAATAAGGCACACAGTTTATAACTAAGGCAGAATGCATAGCACCAAGTGACAGCATATGAAAACAACGCATTCGGCTCCTCCTTGCACATACCCTCAGATGTATCCTCATCAGTGCGCTTCTTACTTATTACATGTTATTCTCTTGGCACCAGAAGATGTAATTATGGGTGGCAGGAAAAACTGATTTGCTGCAGCACTCTTGGCACTTCTAGCCATCAACTGCAGACAGAAGTCAACATATGTTGTGCACATGATGGACTACCACATTATATCACATACTGTATCATCACCATCAGCGTCATTTTCTGAGCTGAATGATCTGCTGGAACCTTTTTTCTCTCTCAATTAAGTTCATCAGATTGCACTCTGTGCTGGAAACAGCTACCGTATTCCAGCAAATGTACTTGTACTGGCTCTGAACAGCCTTCAAATACACTTTCTTTTTTCCAATCAAATCACTTACTGGCAGGCTGTCAGTTTTGCACATGGTATCTATTAAGTGAAACCACTTTTGGCGGAAGCCTGTCAGCTTGGGATGGCGCACGATGGAAAATATTATGGTACCGCCCAACAAACAAACAGGCCGATGTTTCACTACCATGTAGGAACTGAGCAAGTCATACCATTTGTCTTTTGGTTGGTGCAGATTTATTTTTCAACGTATATTGTATGCGGTGCATACCAAATATATGCATATATATAATACACATCCCGTTGTGACACAAGCCTAGCAAAGTGTAGCAGCAGACACGACCCTCCAGAAAAGAGTTTTCTTCGGTTCTCTCCGCCCCTTGCCGAGATTTCCTAGACAGGCATGTAGGTGCCGAGACAGTCACTGGCCAAGTTCTTTCTGCTGCCAATGCTGCCTTCAGGCCAAATTAAATTGAAAAGAAACATACCTCTAGCTGCTTCTCTTTCTTCTTGAGGATTTCTTCATTGGACCTCACAATGTCCTTGAGCTGCTGGATAAGCAGGTCCTTATGGTCAGGATCATCCATTGCAGAATGCAAAAGTCACACTGGAGGCAAGGAGAAAGTAATTTGTCACCCCAATCAGACTCGCTGTATCCATTAACAATTCCTTTTGTATGGCTGTTAAAAGATTGTTGAAATTTAGCATTATTGCAACATGGCTCATACCTACGTTTAAATCACCTAGCTTATGGTTCTTTGCAAGCTAATTAAGTGTTTCTGACCCTTCACAAGCTGACCAAAGCCTATGGTTACAAGCAGTGATTGAAATTTTTCACGGTAGTAATCAAGGAACTGAAAGACTCACCAGGTACTCCTATTATACCAGAATTATGCTAACCGGCTAAAAAACAATGCACATGCTTTCTTCATATGGTTCATCACATCCGCCATAACATAATATTTAGAAATTCACCGCATAGCAGAATCCCAGCTCAGGTATGGTACAAGCAAATAAGACACTTGTGTATAATTACATAGTCTGGGCATATAGATATGTGGTGAATGTGGTAAACTTTCAGTTGTTTAGTTAGTTATATGAAGTTTTATGGTGCATAAACAACTATGGCTACCATACTATGGCTACCATACTATGGCTACCATACTATGGCTACCATGCACCAAACAGTTTATTCATCAAGAGGGGGACAACAGCGCATAGGTTTGCAGTAGACAGAAAGTGGTCTCGCAGTTCAAAACTGCAGCGAGATGTCTAGTAATGATAGTAAGCGTATAAACACTTGTCAAATTCGCTGTGGATTGTTAAACATCATACTTTGTTGAATGTAATGTGCTTTGCCTGATGGCATAAATAAAACCTGAACAGAATTTCACAGTATCTAATGGCTCCCGCACACAACATGGGTAAATTACACCAGTCTAATGATGGCAAAGCGTGAAGACACCATAGTAAAGCGATCAAAGTGCATCCGAATGTACAAAAGCCATACGCACGTATATTAAGGTAGATCTTTCGGATGTCTCTTTTCATTTGGAGGAAAAAAATGGCTGTTCGACTTTCGTCAACACAATGTAGCCCCACTGCTCTCCTGTGTTATCTGTATGTTGCAATAACTTCAAATTGCACTACAGAAAGTTCAGACTAAGCCGCGTAGCATAAAGCACATCAGCGGCTCACTAACGCTTTTCTGAGGGAGGAATGACCCCAGATGATGAATTTCAAAAACCATTGACGGCAACATGCGTTCATATCGGACACTCCTTGCAAAGTGATGCCAAATTTCGGTATCCTTATCGGGCTCTCCATATATTATCAAACATTATTGAAATCCAAAGTGTCGGTCTATACCTCGAATCTCGAACTCGTGTGTGCGAAAAAGTACCACAGGATTAATCAGAACAAATTAGACATTGCTTTCGTTTTCACTGGCTGCTGATCAAGTGACAGAACGTAGCAGACAAAAAAAAAAAAAAAAAAAAAAAATATCCATGCCAACAAATGCAGTGCCCGACTGGAGTACAGAATAGGGGGTAACAGGTCATCAACGCTCGACCCAATACCGTAAGATCTAAGCAGAGGAACTAAAGCGGAACTTCCCACTTGTGAAGTTCCGCTAATAGCTCGGATACAGACAGAATTGAACGCCAAGGTTACTGCAGCCACGTCAGACAAGGAACTGACACCGCGCAGCAGTCGTTGCTCATCACATCGCAATCAAGTCAGAGCTAACCGTCAAATAACAAGAAAGAAAATAGACCCAGTCGTACCTGATTCTGAATCGTGGGAGAACATCTGTTTGCGTGTCACTCAGGCCACTCCTCCGCTCTATCAGGTAGGGTCAGCCTCCTTTTATCATGTCCTCAGCATCGCCAAAACAACCACACCCAAGGCTTTACTTCGCGATCACTCGTGAATAAGCAAAATAGCTTACTTTATTTCAATTGGTAACACTAAAGAAACTGGCTACGTGGTCTTCTTTCGCTTCGAGGACGGCTACATGGGCGGCGCCATGCTTATTTGTTCATGTGACCTTTAAACATGGCGATTTCAAAAACCAGCGAAACCGAAACTACAGTGAACTAAAATTCTAGTTCACGGTACCGAAACTGCATATATATTTTGTGTCGAATTTTTCACTGTTCTCAAGCTAAAGGAAAAACACAGGTGACCACGGATGAGCGTCACACGCGAGGACAACAATAGCCCAAGGTACAAGAAATCCATTTCACATAGGCCCGCCTTTCACATACGGCAGATACAGCCGTCCCGGAAATATAATTCACGTGACTACTGAAGATAGATTACATTTGCCAAAAAAAATTTCCAAATTTTTACCCTAAAATAGTTTTTTTTCAATATTTTTCAGAAACTAAAATATGATTTTAGAATTTTATAATTTTTAATCAATGAAAGACATTGGCAGTAGAGACGCGGAAAGTTTGAAACCATGAATTTTCTATCCGCGGAACGGCGGTAAATCTGGTGAACACAACTGCACAAACTGCTGTAAATTGGGTGGAGCTGTCATATTGCTGCTGAATACAGTAAACTCTCATTAATTCGGCCTGCAAGGCACCAGAAAAAAAATGTCCTAATTAACTAACCGAAAGCTCTAATTATCGAACTGCCCTTAAAAAACTGCCGAAAACCATTGTACGCAGTAAATTTATTTGATGAACACCTGCAGGAGGGCTGTCTGCATTTTTTGATGAAACACAAGAGAGAACGGTTTTTTTTCGCGGTATCGTCAAGTGCTTCGCTTTGCACACACTGTCGGGAAGGCCATCTTCACAAAACGGCCCCGTCGCGTTTTGAGGATGCTTCACTGCACAGTCTACACAATCAAGCATTGCGGTGAAGCACGCAGTGCGGGGATCTGAGGTGAATTAGAACATTTTAGGTTTCTTCGGAAATTCTCGAATATTCGAACATGCTGATTATCACTTTTTCGACTACGAATATAACAACGGACATATTCAATTCGTATTCGAAATTTAAATTCATTTTTTTTTATTGTTTATTCTGTGCAGGGCTGCGCGAAAATTCGAAATTTCGAACATCAAATCGAATAATCTGATATTCGATTCGTTAAACGAATCACATAGTGGAAATTGAAAATGATTCGAAACTGTTCGGATATCTTCGTAAAATGTTGAATAGCTTTCGAATACTTTTCGAATAACTGGCAGCGTCAGCTCCGAGCACGTGCAGCTTACTGCCGAACCTACGCGAGCAGCAGAGATAACCGTGTTAGGGAGCTTAGATTTCGGCGTGGCCGCGACGCGGTCCATTCGTATGAAAACATGCCGAGAAGTGGCGTTAAAATGTTTATGCGCTTTGTTTCAGTGGTTCTGCACTACTTATATATTTAACCTTTTATGATATCAAATTTTATCTTTACAAATGGTTCATTCCTAGAACTGCTTAAGTAATAACCGCATGGTATTCTAGGCTTGTATCTACATTTTCTGTGGCATTTCCCAGCAGTGCTGGTGCCTTAATCCAGTCAAGCAGTTCAAACATTTTTGATGGCTACTCTTATCCATCATTTAGTTGATGTGATGTTATTTGACTGACGCCATGTTGACAGCGATCTATTTCTAGTAGCGGGTTCTAGACATGTCAGGCTGTACCAGCTGTGTATCTAGCCAAGCTGCATCTAGTAATTTTATCAATCCGTGCCAACTCTACTAGACTTTACTGAACACAATTTCTTCTGATTACTGATCAGGGCACCGTTTCTTTTTTATTTTTACTTGTAGTCAAGGTCAACGCAGCTGTGAACTATATAGTTAGTAGTTCAGTCGTGTCCGACTCTTCGTGACCCTATGGACCATGTCACGCCACGCTTTCCGGTCTCTATCTTCCTAACATCACATAACTTCATCTGCAGTGCCTCGAGAATGCCATCTAACCATCGCGTTCGCTGCCTACCCCTTCTCCGGCGACCCTCAACCTTTCCCAACATCAAATCTTTCTCCAGCGACTCCTCTCTTCTCATCAGCTGACCAAAGTAGCCGAGCTTTAACTTCAGAATTTGACCCTCCAATGAGCAGTCAGGGTTTATGGTCGACAATATCGACTGATTTGATCTTCTGGCAGTCCAAGGAACTCTCAAGAGTCTTCGCCAGCACCACAATTCAAACGTGCCAATTCTTCGGCAGTCAGCCTTTTTCACAGTCCAACTCTCGCATCCATACATCACAACTGGAAAGACCATAGCACGAGTTATACGGATCTTGGTTGGCAGACTAATCTCTGTTCTTTACTAGGCGGTCAAGGCTAACCATTGCTCTCTTTCCCAGAAGCAGGCGTCTCCTAATTTCATGGCTGCAGTCTCCTTCCGAGGTAATCTTGGAGCCCAAGAACAGAAAATCTGTCACAGCTTCCACTTCTTGTCCATTGATGCTCCAGGACGTGATAGGGGTGAACTATATATCAAACAGCATTGCGTATAAAATTTAATTTCAGATACTTTTTCATGTTTGTAATCAGTGCACAAATGGTATGAACAGAAGTTGCCAAATATTCGGCTTGTATACGATTCGGTGCTTTCACATTAGATTGTTTTTAGTACTACATTATTCATATTCAATTAGATAACAAGATTGCACTATTCACATTCAATTGTTTGAAAAAAGTACTATTTGCACAACCCCTAATTCTATTACTATTATAACACTTCGAAAATAACATTTAAAATTCTATTACCCAGATTTGGGGGCAAAATTATGACAATGAAATTAGCATGACAGGTGCAATATCTGAGCAATTCGAGGGTAGGAAATATGTTTGCTTCTCCAGCGTTAATTGCAGTGCGATCGTCGGCTTGGAAGCATATTCTACCCTTTCACGTTCACAAGTAAAACGTGCCACAAAATGCAGCATAATGACACTACACAAGACGAAAGAAAGACAAACGAACTCCTTCAGCAAAAACTGGTTTAATGAAAGCCGCAAATCATGCACGGTTTACATCTCTCAAAGTAGATTCACAGGTGCTGGGCTACATGCTAATCTCTTAAAACAAACTAGACACCATACCAACGCTACATATACATATATAAACACAAAGGAAAAAAAAAGCGGCTGTTTTCATTATGTACAAAATTCTCATAAGCATCTTTGTTTCTCTGTAACACAGTCATATATGCCAACTTCATTTAAATACACCCTAAAAGCTAGCTCAGGTACCGCACAAGACAACTTTTGTACGATCTTCAGTTTTGTGTTGACTCTTTAGTATCATTCTGCACTCCCAACGACTTTTAACTTGAACACATATATGTAAAAATGCTGAAATGACTATGTCCAACGGACACACAATAAGCAACCTGCGACACCACTTTGCGAGTGGCGACACAGCGTACAACTTGAGTGACGTTTTTCAATCAGGAGCAAACAAAATCACTGCACCATACTATACCAAAAACATAAGAATACCTCGACTGGAATCTTTCAGCCTTGGACAGAAAAAAAATTGAAAAAGAAACCTGGTTTTAAGATGTTTCAATGCTTCACAAACCTCCATGCAAAATGACACATTACTTTTGCTTCCCTTTCATACAGGCATTCCAATAAGCTTTCACAACAATGCACGCAGCA
This sequence comes from Amblyomma maculatum, assembly GCF_055883805.1. Classification (NCBI taxonomy): domain Eukaryota; kingdom Metazoa; phylum Arthropoda; class Arachnida; order Ixodida; family Ixodidae; genus Amblyomma; species Amblyomma maculatum. The sequence goes on from NC_139354.1 coordinate 20,133,535, forward strand.
AGAGAAATTTGAACAATTTAAGAGTGACCAATTTAATTTTTTTTCTTTCACAACATGACAAGGTCTATCAGAATGAGACAAACGCATGCACACACGTGAGATTGCCGATGCACACGGAGCCCAGGCATATTTACAAAGCGAGTGACGTGACGCACAGACATCATTCATGACGTGCGGATAACAAGTTCTTTTGTACGACCACGAGAAAACAACCGTGGCACTTCTCTTGTGGACAAACTTTGGACATCAATTCCCATCTCTATTTCCACGACCCCCAAATTTTGTTCTGTGGCTGCAGGTTAAAGCCGAGTAGCGTCGATCAATAATTTACTTTTAGTCAAAGAGAACATTTCACTGAGCGTAATGCTAGCTCAAGAAGCTTTATGCAAATGTGTATCTTTGCCTTGCAACACCAGATGTGCGGTCAACGGTTCTGGCTACCATTTCAGAACAATGGGTCATATTAAAGACAGTTGTAAAAGCCATCACGGCCATGACACCAGTGTTTAAACACTACTAACAAGCTACTGCACTGCGCTGTCAATTCCGTCATCGCTGGTGAACGACATGCCCTGCTCACACCAAGGGCATGTGATGGGAGCAAACGATTTTCCAAGTGTTGGTACAAGTCCACCATAAAATAACAGAACAACTGTATAACACGTCAAGAAAAAAGAGAGAAAAAAAAAAGCATGCCCGAATGTTGCAATAGTGTATTTCTGCATGACCATCTTGTGCACTGACAACTTTGCACAAAATTTAGACATGCCAATAAGCAATCAGTAACAATGATCAACATCACGTGGGCTACATACAATATTAAAAAAGAAAAGAAAAAGAAAACTGCTATGCAGGGGATAAAAGGAAAACAATCTAATAAAGTTGGGTTAACTACACTGATCCGGTCTCAGACTACAGCAGGATGACAGCCACACGCCACTTCGAGCACCAACATGAAAAGTGCACAGAATAGCACAACTGTGACGAAATCAAGCGCACACAGGTACTAGTACACCAAAAAGCCACAGAAGTAAAAACTTGTCCACGGCTCTAGATTGATGAACTGGCTTTATCAAATTTTGGAGATTAATTAAAAGGCAAAGCATTTAACTTAAAGATTAGGAGACAAAGTAAAGAGGCAGAAGATTCACACAGTCACCTCTCAATAATCCAAAACTAGGACGAGGCCAAAAATTGGTTAAAATTAGGGGAAGCCAATCTACAATCAGTGTAAAAGCCAAGGCACAAGCCGTTCGAACCAGACAAATTCAAATTTACTTTAAGACGTTTTCACGTTATATGAATGAGAGTAACGAAGTTTGTCAACAATTCATAGGTGCCTCGTGCAAAGGGGCGCAGTTGCATGTCATAACTTGCTAATAGAGAAAACATTGCCTTTGCAGAAACTTAATTTTACAATAAACGGCAGATGTTCAGTGCTGACACCTTTACTTGCTGGCCTATCCATTAACGATACATTTTTTTCCCCGCCAGAACAGGATCTTGAAAGTACAAGGGTTGCTGTGTGATTCATCACAAGTGCTATCAAGAATACAGGCACCGAAGTAATAAAAAAAAAGAAAAAAAAAACTTTCTTTGCACAACTTTGTACACCACACTGAATTCCACTTGGCATTAACCTGGCCAGTGAAACCAACTTTAACATCAAAAGCTCAACACCATTTTCCCAAGTTCACCGAACATACAAAAAAATTGTAGATGCATGCTTTACAGTCAACATTTTTTTTTCTCTTTCTTAAAACACATCTTATGTATAGAATATAAACTTCTTTTTTTGCACACTTTTATCTTTTTTTTTTTCTCGAAGACCCTCGTGCACTTTTTCAGATGCAGCGAGTTTGTCTCGATTTTTTTTTTCTTTTTCTTATGGAACAGTCGTCCTTCACTAGTCGGGGGGATATGCAAACACAATGTCCTTATAAATGGACACATTAGACCTGTTTCCTCAAATTAGATCACCTTCAAGTGAGACATGTCCAGGTTTAATATAACACCATGTGGTGTGTAACCCTGAATACGCATAAAACATTTCCATCGGGAAGGCAAAATTACTAGTGCTAGTCTAAGATTACACTGAGCACTCAGGCAAGCTATTTTTAGGCATTAAAGGTTACGTAAAGCAGTTTAAATATTGACAAGCAAAAAAAGAGTTACTACCCAGCATGGTTAGCAACCACTGACATGTCATACAGGTTAGACCTCATTAAAGCTACACACCAAATGACACTGAAGTTAACTACCCAATCAAGCTACAATGACGCCCCTTCGGGTGTCATTTGGGAAAAAACTCCCGATTTATGCAAGGAGATGCCGGTAGCAGCACTCCTTGCAAAATGCTCCACACAGGCACACCCTGACTGAAGTGAAGGTCGACTGTTCCCTCTTCAAAAGTGGCACCAGCTTGTTGCCGGCAAATAGATTTCATTAACTCTGCATTAAAATCGGTTTCGTCGCCCAAGACGAACTATGTACATTTTGCTTCTCGGCAGTCGCTGCTGGTTATATCCTCAACTGGCAAGAGTTGATTCGGTATTTTTTTAGCGATGTTCCTTTTTTCAGGAATTCCAGGCAGTGTCGTTCTGTCTTCAAAAGAAGTGTGGCGCAGAAAATTTTCTCACGTTCCCCCACACTCTTCTCGAAAAGAAAAGAAAAAACAAACAAACACAGATGTCACATTCGCACAAGCACACACACAAAAAAAAGATGCAGTACAGGCACTCCCCATTACACTTGATTCTTCTCTAAGGGCACTACTAATAAGATACAATAAACTGCTCAGCACAAATATTTGAAAAGACCAATTTCAATAACATCGTTAGGTGATCTGGCGTTCCCAAGGCAGAAAGAAAAAAAGCATTCGTGGTTGCAATAACGGTTCAGAAAAAAAATATATATATATATACACATTGCACAAAGTGCACAAAAATATTAGCAGTATGCTTTCATACAAATTTAAATATTGCAATTTTCAAATCTTTCTTCCAATGCGTTAAAAAAATAACACACACCATACAACTAGCCAATAAGGACGTGCTGCTTCGAATATGAAAAATTCAAACTTATCAGAGCAGCTACCCTCAGTAAAATGATAGAAAACAAAACAGACACAACATTCATACCCACAAACAGCAGTGCAACACGCTCAGAGTACAGAAAAGGAGGCAGTTATATTTTACAGGCTATTATATTACAGCAGCGGCACAAACTTTAACAGCTCGCAGATAGTACAAGCCCCTGCTCAAGGCCAGTGCTTCATCAAATTTTTTTTTTTAAAACATGAAACACTATGTAGTGTGCGTAGCAGGAATCATAACAGCAAAGACACACAGCAAAGTACACGATGTCATAATATCGATGATGCAAAGCATAGTAAGGAAGTGTAATGTCGCCATGCTAAGAGGTGTCATCTTCAAATGTTCATATGGTTCGGTTCTTTGTAGTTATCTGAATGCCTAGGTAATTTTGTTAAGCCTGATGAACCTAACCTTGCTGCAGAACCCCAATACTATCACAAGTGCAAACTGTAGCCAAAGCAAGCAACCTACGAATCTGTTTTATAGTAGTGTGACACTGTCAGTAGGTGAAGTTGAATGTCTCAGAGTTGCATGTGGCCCAAATGACGCCACTGTGGAGTGATCTAGGTTAATTTTGACCATCCCGAGTATCGTTAGTGAATCATAACTTTGCACACAGATAGTCTTTGTAGGACATAGAGATGGGTACTTTGCTGGAGCCAGCAGTTTTGTTCCAGCACGCAAGAAAAGTATTCCGAAGACAATGCAACACACTATGTGCAGCACTCTTAGAAACAATACAAAGCCTGTACAGTAGTGAGAGTTGCGATGAAGCAAGATCAGGGCTGGTGGCAGAAGCCTTCATTTTTCAGGGTGCAAAGAACAGTGGACTGGAGGCATCACGCTAATGCCACCACGCTTGCCACTAAACTGTCCAAGGTTGACTGATGCTTCAGATGCCCCACATTTCACACTTTCACATTTGTGGACACCCACACACATTATCAAAAAAAAAAGAAGCATTACAGAGATCTTAAAACAGTTCAATCATACATCACAAACACACCTACCTTTAATGGAGTGCACATGAAATGAGAAAGTGGAAGTCAGTTCACAGTGACAAACCACACGCCAAACCAGAATTCAACACACTACACAGCTGAGAAACAAGTTTACCGACAGTATTTCATACCTTTAATAGCTAGCTCTATAAACAATGTAGAGCGCACATGACTGGATCAACAATCGAGGGAGGAAAGGCTAAGGTCGCCTGCATTTTAAAGGAAGGGAGTGAGTGACTGCACTGCCATATTTTAACGTGAAAGGCCCTGTTCAAGTCTGCGCACAGAGAAAAATCCCTGGCACGGTGCTGACAATTGACCAGGTTTACGTATGGCAGGAGACGCCAACGATGGTCTCTCCTTTCACATGAGAGGGCGACGACAGAATCGGCTTGCCAAGACCCTTCCATACACGTTACCCCTAGACCATGCAGCCATGTTCATACTGGCTTGGTTGAAGCGCGGCTTTATCCTTCAAGTGCTCCCATAATTTTTATACAGTTTTATTTCCAGGCGGCTTTTGTTTGTTACCAAATTGTTCAGCTTTTGAACAAACCCTTGAAGGGCACTGAAGGAGTTAGTGTGGTTCCTAGACAAACTCCCATGTGGTATGCTATGCAAAGTTGAGTCCTACAGCTGCATATGAGCCATGAGAGATGCCGTGCGGTGAGAGCTCTGGATTAATTTCGCTTATCCGGGGTTCAACATGCGCCGACATCGCATAGCACACAAGTGTTTTAGCTTTTCACCTCTAGTGAATGTGTGTTACCTTGAGCTAAGTAGTTCAATGCAGAAGCCACCAAGCTATTGTGGCAAGCCAAATTTAATCAGTGGTTAATTTCCAGAGGTTGAACTGCAGCGTCACCCTAATGAGCACAACAGCATGTCCGTGACCATCGCTAAGCCAGTTTTAGTGGCACGGACTCAGTTATGTATAATTTATAAATGGGAGGCTTCAATCCTTCCCAAGACTTCCGCACAGATCTCTCACCATCAGTGCCCCTATGGAGCAGTTTTTTCGCTTCTATAAGTTACATTTCGAACTGTGGTTTTAGCTTCAGTGCGAGAAGGTCTAGATCAAATATATGAAGAAAAAATGTTTTCGTTAACGCTACAGGATACTTTCATACCAAGAGGAAGCTATCATGTCACCAACTTCTTGCAAACTCTTGCTCACACACACAGATGGTCCACTACAACGTGGATGAGAGAAGAATGACTGAAACGCAACCAAATAGTCTTGGTTTTAATGACACAAAAGTAATAAATAACACTTCGTACCAACTTTCAATGAGTGACATAAAAAAGCAATGGTCTTTCAGCCACTTATGCAAACACATTCACATTGCATCAGTTTAACTGGAAAGATCAGTAAATCTAGCCTATAAAAAAAAAAAAAAAAAAGGAATAATTACGCTCTGCGTTCGTATACTACACAAGACAAATGCACACGTTGCACGGAGGAGAACTTTATCAGGTATCTGCAAAAACTACACACTTCTACAGTTTAAAGCTGTTCAAACAACGTAGCCTAAAGATAGAACAATGCCACCAGTATTTTGCTTCATGCACCAGAACAACGCTGTTAACATTCAACTAGGATATAACGCATAACCACAATACCCAAGGCTTAACAGCTTGTTGAAATTCTCCAACAGCGATGTCTCAATGCCACAGCAACACAAAGATCATCAAAACCGCTAATGACATGCAGCGGATACAATAGAAAAAAAAAAAAAGACAACAAGAAGAAAACAAGGTTGGACCAATTACTGTAGACTGACTTCCCGATGGCAGCCAGTAACGATGCCGACTCTGCAAATAGTACGGTGGCAGATGAAGAAAGACCAATGATGACTCAAGATGATGAGGGTGTTGAGATGAAGTAGGGAATGTCCTCGAACACAAAATGGGGAGATGATCTTGGACTCTGCTATGATCCGCTGATGTCGTTCACTCTCAAATTGCCCATCCTACTGTCGATGGCATTGGCCACAGCTTGCTCCACCTCTTCGTCATCCTGCAAAAAGTTCAACACCACATTAGGGCCCTGCTGAACAAAGGCTAGCTTACACTGCAGCAACAACCAAAGCATCGACAAGGTGCTGATTCATAAAAACTGGCCTCACGTTAGGGTCGCGCAAATATTCTGCTGTTTCGAAAATCAAAGCAAATAATGCAGCATTCAATTCAGGCTCGAACTGCCCTAATATTAGGGTTGCACGAATAAACAAACATTTCCAGTATCGAAGCGAACAATGAGGTGTTAGATTCAGGTGCTGAAGCAAACAGCAGTGCTTGAAAACTTTTAATATTGTAAATTCTTTATCGAGGCACTGGATCTTGTAGCTGCGTGCACTGGAAACCAAATCAGATGTTTTTTACATCCTTCATTGACTGGTTTAAATTAGGGGGCAGATGAAATGCCAGTTACCAGAGGTATGTGCTGCAATGAGAAAGCCAGCGCCGCAAAGCGCTCCGACGCGAGAGCACAGTCTTAGCTGCGAAAGAACTGCATTTTTTTACCATCTTGGTATGGGGGCACCGCTTCTTCACACTCCTCTGCAACACCTTTTCAATTGCTAAGACAGCAGTACTCACCGCTGAAGAAAAGGCATTTAAACCTGCTCTCCAGGGCGTGACTCTGTCTCCATTGCCACATTAGGTGATTGGTTAACACAAAGACCTGTGCTGGAAATTACCACGTCCACTGATAAGTCTTCTGGCTTGAGCACAGTGCCTTTACTGGTATTTTTCAACTTCAAGTTCTAGAGTATTGCACGTTTCATTATGTCTTTATTTTTTTAAATTTTAACTGCCTTAATGAATCCTGCAAACACCACCGTTCAGCACGCCCTAATGACTTTTTTTTACCATGTTTCCAACTGAGAACTATTTGCTTTGGAACTAATCAAACAAACCAAGCAACTCTGCCATTCATATTCACTTTGAACTGAAACTCCACTATCGGCACGTGCCTACCTCACACGTTACACGTGGCATGATTCTGCACCAGTTGCAGGCACGGGCAGCATGGCTCCACCTATTCAACCGGGCAAACTACACCGGAGCTGAAGAGCCATGCTTGATCTGCCAGTGGCAATAACTTCCAAATCCTTTACCACAACTGTGGGCACATAATGTAAATGTTTGATTTTGGTTTATTTTAGGTACATCATATAATCACCCCAACAACATGCCACTGAACAAGCTGCTCACTTTGATTAAGGCGCTAAAAACTGTCTCCGCAAAAGGATTTCTTTTTCCTCCATCCCTCTTACCTCATCGTCATCCTCCTCAGAGCTGTCCTCAGAGCTGTCCTCAGAGTCATCCTCATCCTCGGAGCCTGGGTCGACAATGGGCATGCCACCGTGGTCCCGAAGCAGCAGTACGAGGCGGAGGAGGTCTTTGCTGCGGGGGTTCTGCCGATGCGCATCCCATAGGTAGCGCAGTGCCGTCTTGCGACCGTAGTCTGTAGCATTAACATCCACACGACCAGACCGCAAAAGCACCTCGGCCAAGTCCGGACTCTCCAGGCGGCACGCCAGGTGCAGTGGTGTGGCACCGCTGTACCGTTCCTGCAGTTTGGCGAACACCTCAGCTGTTGCTCATAACAACAGGGACCACACTTTTCTGCCAACACTTGGTGCTTTCACATTTCACTGTGCCACGTCCACATTTAGCAGGCAAGGGTATGAATTACGCTAGAAACTCCACCCGTCCATCAAGCAGAAGCTGCCATGAATTTGATGCAGAAACGTTAATCTCTCCTCCCATATCATCCACCTGCCAATGCTTCTGCTGTATCCGACAGTGGCAGAAAGTCTGCCGAATCGAACAGACCTCGAGCGCAAAGGGTACGAAGTGCAAAATGCACCATTTCGAAGGAGAGGCGCAGGGCATCACTCACCCGCACGTTGGGATCAGGAACATGATGGAGCAGGAGCTCGACGAGGTCCAGCGAGCCTGAACTGATGGCCAGGTGGAGCGCCGTGTAACCTGTCAGCGTCCGCTGGGACACCAGGGATGTGGTTCGGGAGTCATCGTGCTGGCCGGGATGCACGCAGTACTGGGGCTGCAAGAAGCCAGTCTCCTCCTGAACACGAAGGGGAAGGAGGAGTGCAGGGGCCCGTCACAAAGACTGCAGACGCAGCGCGGAGTGAAGGACTCTACCAAAGCCATACAAAAGCCCGCACAGGTGGGAATAAGCATGCTACACTGACTCCTAGAAGCCAGTCTCCCCCCTCTAGAGGTACCCACGTGAACTGCTCAGGAGCAAGTTGAGTTGGCGTCAGGCTGAACAAGTGCACCCAGATTCAATCACAGTGAGCTTACATAACTCTACATTAGCAAGCCAAGCCTATCATGATATGCCTTTGGAAGTGTGCCATCATGACCACAAAAACTGGTCTCATTCCTGCTCTCGTTTGCCCACACACACATTTTTGAAATACGAGGAGAAAACCCAATTTGCCAGGACAGTCAATTATGAGAGTCCACTTGCTTTAGCAGGTGACATGTTTGCCTGCCTTACCCAGCCTGCGAATATTTCCATGAGCCTGACAAAAGGTTCCACTAGCTGCAACAGGCAGTGGGGATCGGTCAAAGAGAACTAGACGAGCCCAAGAAGGGACCCTCCCCAAAACCACTTTGACCCCTCAATATTTCTGGCAGCAATGTATGGGAAGTCAGCTGCGATTTACAAAAAAAAAGCATCAAAGCAGCTGACAGCATGCACCCCAAAGCAGCACTTTTTGTGAAAACATAATCGATATTTTACCTAGGCGAGCAAATATGGCAGCTGCCAAGGTAACAGGTGCACGAAAGCCTGTACCCTCTTGCTTCCAAAGCAAGGACAGCGACTACCCAGTTGATGAGGAAGCTAGCTTCCAGCAGACACCCATCCACTTGTTTCGCCCCTGGTTTACAGCCGCACGACAGAGACGAGCGACGGCAAATACGAGACGAATTTCGCTGTCTCACGCACTTCAAGGATTGCCCTCTTCCTCAGGCTGCACACGAGGTTAAGGGCTGCTCAGCGTGAAAGGGGCTCGCAAATGAAACAATAGTGTATGAATACAGCTAATGCACAGTATGGTCAACTGTTAAAGGGAACATGCGATCGCACAGCCCACATGACAACGCGTTGCTGCTGACAAGTGGCAAGGATGGGTGGCACTATGTGCAAGCTTGGGAAGAGCAGCCTGTGGTGCTTACTGCACGGGCACTTAGCGCCATCGCTTCTTGCTGGATCTTGCAGGAGCGCTTTGCAAAGTGCGGCAACCACGCGGTCTCGTGCTTCCTCCAACAGTGGGCCACACTGTACAAGATCATTCACTCTTATGAGCACTTGAGCACGTGCCCCAGTTCTTCGGAGTGCTATTTTGTCTATCATGGCCATGTGCTGATGTGAAGTGGCACATGATGCGAAGCATCACATCCAGGTCAAAATTCACCTCCCACACTTTGTCGCAATTGATGCCTGCATCAAATGCACTGGAAGAGTGCACTGCTACGCTCTCTCATGTTCACCCATAGGGTAGACAATTCTGTGCACAACGCCTACTGATGCAAAGAAAAGGATCAGATATTCTTTTCTCAAAATCGCCCCTTGAACTTTCTCATTTCTGTGCTCAACCCGTATTTGAGCGCCTCGAAATTTGTAAGCTAATGGCTCTTACATTTGTCCCTTGAAGCAAGCAGTAACAGAGCCACTAAAACAAATACCATTGAGCGTTTGGTTTTAAACTACAGCAAAAGGCCTGGAGGGCCTGCGTGCAAAAGTCAGAGTAAATCGCATAACATGCCATCGGTAGCATCAAAAGCTACAAATTACTTCACGGTGCCAATATAATCAGCTTCCTGAATAATTAACACCTTGAGCAGAACCGATGTTAGACAGTGACAGTGAGGACTGATATGAAAACGAAAGTGTGATGTCACGAATAAAAGACAAGGAAGCTATGATCAAATTATCAGGTACATGACCCTGGCTTGTCAATCCCCACTTGCTCACCTTGGTCACATCAGCAAGGAGGTCCCTGGCCACCCTGACATCCCCCCGGTGGCAGGCGCAATGCAGCGGTGTCCGCCCGGCATCGTCTCGGATATCCACCGTCGCGCCGGCCACCACCAGCAGCCGAGCTTCGTGATGCCGGCCACAGAGGGCTGCCAGGTGCAGGGCGGTCTGCAGGCAAGACAGGCACACATGGAGATGGGCACCAACTGGCGCTATATTACGCATTTTTGCTGACATATTATCCTGCATAATTAATGCAGCAGCTCAAATAAGCTCAGCCTAGCTTAGATTAGCTTAGCTAGCCACTACATAGGAGCACTATCCCATCATCAAAGCCAATCGTCCTGCGTGTTTAACTGTCATTATTAACAATGTGCATCAAATAACACCACTAAGGTCACCAGTCGCCAATTTCACTGGCCTTTGCCTGATGTATGACCTCGAAATCTTAGCCCCAAGCTGAAAGCAAAATGAACTGCGACGTGCTAGTCTGCATGCTTCTCATTTGGCCAACCTAACTAAATCGCCTACAATTTTCCGTCATACAGGAACTCATTTACTGCATTGGCAAAAATACAATAAAGACATTGCCTCTTTTTCCGTAGAGCTAGTTACCGCATCTTAGCAACCACAAGTGGAAGTATAGGCAGCAGACCACTTGTCTCGCCCGTGGTTTACAGCCGCCCGAGAAGTGGCGAGCGACGGCAAATACAAGACGCACTTTGTTGTCTCACGCTTGTCAAGGTCCAGTTGCCCTATTCCTCAAGAAACATTAAGGAGGAAAAGGGCTGTGTAGCGTGAAAGGGACTAGGCAAACAGTAATCGAGAACCTTGTCCGCCTGATGGCATAACCCCGAAAAGCAGGCAATGCTCTCTGACCTGGCCAAAGTCGTTGCGGATGTCCAGGAGGTCGGGGTGCGGCGTTTCCCGAATTATGCGTAACAGCAGACTTGTCCACCCTTCCAAGACTGCAACATGCAGGAGCCTGCAATGCGGAGGAAGACAATAAATGCGGCTGAAAATGCAAAGTTCACAAGATGAGCCCAACAAACACCAACCAATCGCAAAAGCACATGTCGTAAGAGCACACGTCAGAGAAGCACTCATCGTAACATATCGGCATCCCTGCACTCGGCTCCTTACGGTCTTGAGAGCATAAGGACGTGAAGGGCCAGCACTGCAAGTATTCCTCAAGGCTCGCTACAAGGCCATAATGACAACCATACCGCGCAACAAGCGTATGCAAGAAGGTAACAAGCAAGGTGTCTCGCTGTTGGTTTACAGCCACCCAACAAAGACAAGTGGCCGCAAATACGCAACGAATGATGCTGTCTCACGCACTATGAAGTAAACTGCACTCTCCTTCTTAGCACGAAGAAGAGGGCTGCTCAGCGTGAAAGAAATGGACCCCTGCTTACAAAGTAAAACAATATTGACAAACAGTAAAGCCTCATTAATTCACACCTCAAGTGAGTGGAAAAAAAAATAAAAATCCAAATAATCACAGTGGTGAATTACCGCATGACCCCCTAAGAACTGCCAAAAACTGGGAGCATGGAAGTAATTTAAAAAGTTAAACCCCAAGCATACCAAAATTAAAATAGCATGACTTTTTTTTTTTTTTTTTTCCCCCTCAGTTTTGTCAAAAGCTTTTATTAGAGCACACAACCAAGACTGCTGGAATCAGGACAGCTGTCCACAATTGTGAGGACTTGCTGAGGATGTGTTCTCGAGTGGCGTTGTAAGAAGGGAGGCTTCACCACATAATAAACACAAATGGCGCATGATGAGCGCTGGAAGAATAGGAATGCTGATGACATGACTGCCAGAACCCCGAGAAACAACAAAAGATTGGGATCACTGACAAGGCAACCACCATTTTAAGTTTTCCGCCACTTGTCTGACTGGCTGGTAGTTATCCGTAAGCAAAAACACTATGTGGCAAAACTCTCCTGTGGCCTATTTACTAGGCTGTACGGCCCGCTGAACACCATGTCAGCTGTTTCAGATATGTAAAAAATGCACACAAAGTAATGCAGCATGCACTCCAGGCCTCAGGATCAATATTTGGGTGGCCATTTGTCAAGCAGGTCATACTTCAACGAAGTGCCGCATGAAGAGTGTTAAACCAGCATTCGGCATCGGCTTCCATGAGCATTTGAAGGACTTCGGTGGCATAAATTTCCAAATAAACAGAGACCGGATTAACAAGTTTTTATGACATTTATGATAATACTCCACATTACGCTCAAAAGGCAACAGAGGTCTGTGGAAGAAGTCTTGGAAGCTTGGCTAGCCCTAGACTCCTGCAGAATTATGGACACCAATGTCGGCAACATGCATAGAGACAAGTGACAGTAGTTACATTACTCACGTGTAACCGTCCTCGTCCTGAGCGTACATCTGCTGCACATCAAGCCTCTTCTCAAGCAGCTGGGTCTCGACCGACAGTGGCGGCTCGATGTAGCCACTGTCCAGCTTTGTTGACGAAGCACACCCGAGTTTGATGTCACCACTTTGATGGCCTTCCTCATCGAGCAGCCCGGAGTCCAGCATGCTGCATGTTGACTTCATAATGTCCGGTTCCGTCGCTGAATGAGAGAGGAAAAAGTGTGCTTTACAATGGAGCACAAAACGAGGCAAATGCATCCACTGCACATTACAAAAAAGCATTCAAGACTGCTCAGACAACACTGCCACCATCGCATTCACTGCAAGAAGAAAAGGAATGCCCCTCCTCCCAATGCTTACAGATTACCATTGTCTAGCTTCTGAAGTGGCTGCCTTAAATGAAGAAAATTTACAACTTCAAAGGTGGAACTACAGCCTATAAAAAGAACAGGCACAAGGAAGACATGAGGCTGACCTCATATCCTGTTGTCTTCCTTGTTAGTGTTTTTCTGTTAGGCTGTAGTTCCACCTTTGATATGAATCAGCTAGCTCAGATCCTTTGACAACTTCCTCTCTTCAATGGACCTTCAGAGCCAACTCTAACTGCCTATCTCTTCATCCGTTAAAATTTACTTTGTCACTGAAAAGAAAAAAGAAAGCAGAATATTTTCTATAGATTACAAGTTGAACAAGAAGTAGGGAATGCTGGAGAGTAATACATAGCTTCACACTGAAGCTTTTAAGCACTGGAGATAGTCAACTAGCCCAATAATATAGATAACAAAAATAATAAAAAGGTAAACATATGCACATTTGCTCGCAGAGTGAAACGAACTTTGCAAGCTTAGTTGTGCGAGGGGTTTTACAAAACATACTTCACAGTAGCTTTCACGGCACCTTGTATTAGTGCACCACATAGGAAAGTGTCATGGGAAAATGATACTGTCTCGCTCCTGGTTACCGGCCGACCAAAGGAAGAAGCGACGGGCAAATATGAAGACGAATTTTGCTGTTCCACGCATGGAAAGGGTTACCCTCTTTCCCATGTAAAGAAAGAAAAAGGGCAGCTTCAGCGTGAGAAGCACAGCTACACTGTTACTTCCGGAGGGGCCCATTGGAGAGGGAATGTTGAGGATAGTGTGAAGGAAAGCTGGACTTAGTTGTGACATAGCAGCCCTATCTAAATTTAAACATGAGAAGAAGGTACAGGTGGGGTAAGAGGAGAAGGAAACGCGAGCCGAACTTACCCGTTGAGCAGCTCATAGAGGTGTATCCAGCATCATATCCTGAATCCATGAGTGACTTTCGCTCCCCATCTTTTTTGGATGGCGAAGTTGGCGGAGACGATGGGGTCAGGTCTGTGCGGCCCTCCGAAGCCCCCGCTTTCCGAGGTCCCGACGTCCTCCGACTCATTGTCTGCATATGAAGGTAGAAAAAAAAAAAAAAACACGTAGAATGCAGCGAAATGAGGTCACTACAATAAGGAGTGTCTGCACTTTCCAAAGGCAAGAAACTCACTTAAGGGCCACACTTGAAATCTTCTAGCACAAGAAATATCCTGCGTTTTCTTATGACACTTGCGGAGCATTGCCAACATCTTGCTGCTTTTTCTCAATCCATGCAGTTCCCGTATGCTAAACACAGTCCAGTGCTCTAAAATAAGGCAAAAGCCTACAGAAGAAAGTGTCTCGTGCCTGGTTTGCGAGTGCTCGACAAAGGCGAGAGCACCTGCAGAGTTTTGACACGAGAAAGTTGATGTCTCACGCTGGGAAACGGCCCGCACCCCATTTACAAGGAGTGGGGGCAGCTGTGCGTGATGCAACTCAACAGATAAAAGAGTCTGTGCTGGTTGCGGAGGAGCTACGGTTACAGATCTGCTTCGAGTGAAACCTCTCCAGTACTACTTTCGTTGCTCATTCTAACAGAAGGTTCATTACAACAGATAATGCAATCATAAGCCATCGCTACCACATAACAGTCACTCATTTTCTCATTACAAACAATGTAAATAAGTGAAATACACCTTTACCGATCAAAGCTGCACTCGGGGCTGTGAGGAATGTCACGAAGGAAGACTCAAGGGTATTTTTTAAACAACTGACGCTCCTTAACGGGCACTGAGACCTCACTGAATTTTTACTTTGCATTTTGCTTCAATTCAAACGCAGATGGATTTAGCACTGGGTTCAGACCTACAACATTGTTGTACTGAGCAGTTTAACACCATCGCCAATGTGTTGCCAAGACAGATCACCTAATACATGCTAAGCTAAAATTTAAAATAACTAAAACTAAGCACAGCAAATTAACCCCAAGTCCTTTCCTTTTGGTGGTTACGCCAGTTCTACATGTAACAACACTACTTAGAGCTCCACCAACGCTGGAAAAATCGAGACAAAAGTAGCTGCCATGACCTGGTTATAGGAAGGGTGCAGAAACTGTTGGCATACAAACATGGTTCCAAAAAAGTGCCGAGTCTACCTGAACAGCGTTCAGTTCTAACGTGTCTAGATATGCTTGCATTTCTGAAGACTCCATGCTGTAACCACAAAAACCAAAAGAAAACCCAATGCATTCTCGGAGAGCAAACCATTACCATATGCAACTGTCAGCCAGCTCGCTGCATGAATGACTAAGCCTTCTCAAGTTCAGGACATTGCTACACTATTTAACGGACTCATGCAACTGACATCTGAGCAGTACAACTTGTCACAAAGTAAGTAGACAGTAAGGAAACAGGCCATGCACAGACGGCAGATAAACCCATATTAATTAATACCAGTGCTCGATGTTCCGTACGCAGTTTTAAACTAAGCTCCTCCATGTGAACTTGATTTTGTAAAAGGGATGGAGCGATATGCTTTTGAGCCACGAAATTTTTTATCCTCCACACTATCACGTCATCTTAATGCACATTATTTTAGCATCGAATGTAGTAATGCTGCAGGCAGTACTTAGATGATAGTTCACAAAGACAAGATATACCAGTGTCACACGGGCACTGTAAAGGCATTTGAATAAAAAGACACCTTCCTAAAAGGAGTTTCATCCGCAGACACACGACAGAGTTCGATCGCCTTTCCAGAAGTGGTCTTTTGCGTAAGCGGAGATCGTCGATCTCTTACAGCTGGAGAGGAGTAGCCTCCAGCCCAGTGGACACCAATGATTATCTTTCAATAAATAAATGAAGCAGAAGTGAATTTTCGTGTCACGTTTATACATTATAAAAAAGAGTTTTACGCTTCAGGAGGTTAACTAGGCACAATAATGTAATTTTTCTGCTGCACTCTCGTAACCAGTTCAAGATATCAAGTGGTGACACAAACCGCCTATGTGTATGCATGCCAACTTCTTTAATTAAACGTTTGTGAACATACTGTAGCCGAATTTACTATACACAACGTGCAATAACAAATATTTGATTTACATGTTTCGATACGTCTGTTTATTCTGAGTGATTTTGTTTCAAATCTAGCGCCATGCTATCGACAGCGTCCTCGGTAGGAAACGCTAAAAAGAGTCAACTCGCTAGAAGACCGCTTAGCTGAAAGTTTTTGCTTGCTCGTGTGACATGGGTAACAGAAGCACTATAAAAAGGCCTTGCAAGACATGTCATAGCAGCAAGTTGTGAGTGGGAGTTTTAAGCCTAGATACTGCTGCCACTGCCTATAGGCAGGAAGCAATGACGCCCATATAAGAAACCGGAGGTTTGGGAGGCCACAATGTTTGGTGATAACTGACAGGACCCCAGTGACCACTTCCTCCTTGGTGCTGGGAGCAACATCAATGACGACAAGGAGCGAAAAAAAAAGACTGAAATCGACAGCGAAACCTCCAATTCTTAACAGCTACCATCCAACATTCTTCCAAATTATGAAAGCATTCAGTGTACCGAATGCTCTTTATCAAGCCTCGGGAAAAGGCAAGTAGCATGAATGGAAGCTGACTTTGCAGAATTATTTAGCATAGCTTTACATTCATCAAGGAGAGGACACTCGTGATGCTATGGTTAAAAGAATCTGACGCAATCGCACAAAAAGTGAACACATGACCTCGACAAATGTTAATCTCCAGCCAAGCTGAACCTGGTTCCGACCTTCAGCCCATTAAAAAATGTCTCAGCACAATTCAAAAAATGGTTAAGCCCAGTTAATATATTTCAGTTAGATTCAAGGAGGTTCAGCACAACTCAATATCCTGCACCTAGTTGCAATTTCACGCTAATAAACTGTTGCACTGCAAACGAAAGATAAAAACAAGCAAGAACAAGTGGCAGCTATTGAAAACAGCACTACCGCACCCACTAATGCAGGTTTTTCTCCCCTATTCCAAACCACTCCAAAGTCTTTGACCTCCTCATTAAAGTGCTACTAGGTGAGATAAAGAGACCAAAGCAACAAGGCATAGTCAGACTGGAAAGAATAAAAGAAAGGAACGCGTGGGTAAACAACCCTCTTCATCTGGGGATTCCCCCGCTTCCTGTCAGCTGCTGCTGCCAGTGAGGCAAGCCAGAGAAACAAGTTGGGCTGACCAGACCTTGTTTTGTATGTTTCCTAGCTGGCAACTTGGAGGAGGCTCCTGCAGCAGCAGCTTGGCACCCCACAAGTGTGGGTTTTTCTGCACATTCCAGCATCTGCCAGGGAGGTGAGAGTGGGCTAAGGCGACCGATACAGGGCTCAACAAGCCGACCTCAAGCAGACCTTGGCATGGGACAATTAAATGCAGGGTAAATAGGAGAGGAGGGCGAGGGTATGAAGGTCACAGGAGAGATAGACGGAAGAGAGGGGACCCCAGAGATCCAAGCTGGAGATAATGTGCCTGACGGCCACCTGGATCTGACCCTGCTCTCATTTCGGAGGGAAACATCAAGCTGCGGGATGTTTGAGTGAGAAGTGGAACTGAATAAATCAGTAGAGGCCAGCCTTCGAACAGAGGGTAAAAAAAAAGCTTTGGAGATGATTTGGATATTTGAATTATCACGCAGCAGCCAGATCGTATGCTTGCATGTTTTCCCTCCATTACCAACATAAGGTTTACAATATGCTGCTTTTACGAAGGCATCTCGCCTGGCCCTGCTAACCCCTTTCGACGAATATGAAGAGTGGCTGAATTAATGGCCCCTCATAAGGGGACCATGAGGAAAACTCCATCCAAGTCGAGTTGAGAGCCAAAAAATAAGTATCTGGTTCTTTCTAACCCTGATGTTTGACTGGCAGCAAGAAGTGAACTCCAAAACCTTCCAAATGGCCAAATTTAAACTCGTGACATGCCGGAAGATTTGCTGCCGTTTTGAGGTGAACATCAGTATAGCATAGGGCCTGTGATCTACACCCAAAGGTAGGAGCTAAAGCATGCATTTTACTAACAAAACTGGTCAGGGACGGCCTCTAGCTTAGAGACGCTATGTTTGCAGTGACAGAGGTCTTCAATTAGAATATGGTACCATATCAATGCAGGCAGACTTCCCTACTGTTGCTTTAAGTACTCTGAAAAGAGCAACATATAATACACCAAGGAACACCGACAGCCGTTGGCAGATTTTCATGGACTCCATCTCATCTCTACAGCCCCTATCCAACCTGGTAAAGAAGACCAATCAGCCAGTTTCTTTTGACACTGGATATCTACATCTCTTGGCTACTGTCACAGGCCACTCTATCGCACATCAGCTGGTACCAGCTAACTGTGTAATATAACGAGAAAGAGGACGAACCGTCCCACAAAGGTCTTTAGCGTCATAACTACAAGCGGATTTTTTTTCACAGCAGCTGATCCATCCCAACTGGCTAAAAGATAGGCTCACAAAGAAAAAGACTCAGCTTTGGCGTTGGTACCAGCTAACTATGTAATATATCGAGAAAGAGGACGAATCTTCCCACAGAGGTCTTTAGCATCATAACTACAAGCGGATTTTTTTTCACAGCAGCTGATCCATCCCAACTGGCTAAAAGATGGGCTCACAAAGAAAAAGACCCAGCTTTGGCTATTCATCATTACTTCTTTTCTTCATTCTACAGACTCACGCCTTAAATCTAGGCTACTAGCCTGATTTCCTCGCCATCTGGAAACTGTTTAGTGACTTTGCCTCAACTCTGCATTCAGTAACAGCTTACGGCTTTGTTTAGGACAACTGAACAGTCCCTACTGCGACAACTGCAGCACAGTAAAATTAGTTAAGCATATTCTGCCTGAATCCCCAGCGTATGCCCCAGAAAGTGCGTATTACGAACATTTAAGAGTCACTAACCGAAGCGCCTTTAACAGTGGATGGTGCAATAAGTCACTTAACCTCCCACAGTCAGCAGAGACGTGCAATGAATTATTTTTCTAGCTCGATGATATTGGACTCTGCCTCGACAAGCTTTTAATACATCTACATTTTTCAACACTCTGCAATCTCTGAGCAACGTACAATGTAAGCCCTTTAGTAGGACATTATATATACCATATTTTCCGGCGTACGTGTATTTTATACCAATATTTTGCTAGTGTGTCCTACACAACAGTTAGTCTTCCATGTTATTTTTTTCTGTTTTCATTTTATGCAAGGTTCCTAGGTGAACTTTACCATGAAACAACGGCAGAAATGACTTTAGAAATTGTGAAGCCTGCGGTTGTCTCACAGGCCACAAGCTTTAGTAATATAAAATGCCAAAAGATGGTGACATCCACACTCCTTGCCCACCCTCATTATCAAGGCGAGCCAACCTACCTTTTCAGTTGCTGTTTGCATCTCTGTTTGGTGGCAATGTGTGTTTTTAGCTTTCAGCGCGTATTGTGCCTAACACCCGAGCCCGGTGACAATCAGAGCAGTGATCCCGAGTGTGAAGAGGATGTCTCAGCAGTGCTGCCGAAATTGAACTTTTTGACAGTGTACTTCATGGAAGATGATTTGAAAGCGTCAAGCAAAAATAAAGTGCAGATGATCTGCCTGTGTAAAGTTTTTGAGAATGAGTGTTGCCTATTTTTTTGTAACTTCACCCCTCGTAAGGAGTATTCTATCAGGCACTGAGCCTTGTGTGATAGTTGCGCAAGCATGTATAGTCAAGTCCCACTGCTCTAAAAGGGAATTGCGGTGCATCTTATAAAAGAGTGTGTTGTATTGCAACTATTTCCTTGAAAGCCTCTAAATATGAGATTTGAGTCATGTACCTTATACACTGATAAATACAGTAATTATTTTCTAGCATATTATTTTCATTTTTTGATGCATCTTACTCCAATGCCATGCTCCCATATTTTTATTTTCTCTCTTCTTATCCACAGTAGCAAGTTGGTGGATATGAAATGCAGCCTAAACTTTCTGCCTTTTTTTTTTCCTTAGAGGTTTTCTTTCTTTAGCAAACACTGGCAGTCTTTCTGTCCTTCAAGGAAATGCCAAGATGGCAAAGTGCAGAAAAAGAATCCACAGGAGGCAATCAGTAAACATGACACAATATGTTTGGCTCGAAGTACTGCAAAAGACGAATTATTCGCACTACACCACTCTCTGTTTCTAATTCTTCTGTCCATTTCTTGTCTGTACTGC
Source organism: Amblyomma maculatum (assembly GCF_055883805.1). Lineage (NCBI taxonomy): Eukaryota > Metazoa > Arthropoda > Arachnida > Ixodida > Ixodidae > Amblyomma > Amblyomma maculatum. Next base: position 20,153,569 of record NC_139354.1, read on the forward strand.
TGGTGTACAGGTACCCTGCTCGTATAATCAGCTCTCCTCACGAGTCCTTGTTACAAGCAGTTAGTATTCGTGCAGACACTCACCCACTTAGTAAGGTAATAAACGCAGTGCATAAACAAGCTGTCCTCAGCCTGGACACACTGCGTCAAAAGCTGCTCAAGTATGCCCGAGAAACAGAACGCAAAGCTATTCCTTTAACAGGCACCTGCTGTCCCCTTGGCAAGAGTATGGTGATAACAGCAGAGTGTTAACAGTGTTAACCTTAGCTCTGTCTCTACATGTCTCTCGTCCCTGCTCAAGAATGCTAATCCTGCCCATGCTTTTGGAGCAAAGATACTTATCCACTGCCATGGAGGCACTATTTCAATTCAACCGACCCTCAAGACATTTCATGGTTCTGCACTCGTTTTTCAGCAATGCGGAGAAAAGCTGATAAAAAAAAAAGGTGCTTCTTCAAGCATCTGGACCGAAAATAGACGCCAACCCCTGCCTGCCTGATGTCAGGGCGAAGGTCGCTGAAGCAGATCTTTATCACATAAAAATGACCCCCTCTTAGACACATGACTGCACTAAGTGCTTTCACTGCTGTGCAACCCCCAACAAGAAACGAGATAAGGACACGCCAGGCATCCCTATTTAGAAGAATTCTCAACACAAAGAGGCTGCTGCATGAGTAATCAGACTTGTACAATGTAGCTTATCAAAAGTGCTGCCATGACTCAAAGCCACTTGCACTTCGAACGCGTGACACTGCTCGAAAATCGATGTTTATGCCAGCACAGCAAAGAAAAATGTCCTGCAATAAAGTATGGGCTTAATCTGAGGTGACAGATATGGCACCGCTTTCTACAGACCTTATGGATTGCTGTGAGTTCTTGACACTCCTGAGCTCGCATGAACAAAGAAGCGACGAATGACGACACACTTGAAAGGCGAAACACACTTCCACATTCAGCGAGGAATTCCGATCCCGATTTTTTTTTTTCTTTACTTCTTTTTGTTTCGCGGAAATTCGCTATCCGGCAAAGCTAGGCCACGCTTCTACCCGATGACGAAATGCGACCACAGGCCTGTGCCTGCCAGATCGGCGGCGGAGGAAGAAAACTCGCTCAAGAACGGATACCGCCCCCGCGCTTTGCAATACCGGCGCGGATTAACCCATAACGGGTCGATTCCAGCGGGCAACACCGCCGCGTCGTTGTCTCGCTACGATAAGCGCACCCGCCGAGGCGCCGGAATATCCCAGACGTCAAACATAGCGACGGCATTACGTGATACGCTCGTCTTTCTCCCATACGCTCTTCACCAGTGGGCCCCCGCCCAAGGCCAAACGGTGGTGCGGTCGAATTGGCCGCGCTTGGCTTGCGTCAACGGTGCGTATAGACACACCGTCGTCGCGACAAGCGAACACGGACTTCGCTAAGCAGGATGACTGCAGACGCATCGTACGCGAGCTGCAGTAGAGGGCGAAATGCGGATACAGCTGACGCGCGGTTCAACCAGGACCGTGTCACAGCTGCTATTTCGATGTGTCAAGACAGGTGTCTGCCACAAGACGCAACGTAAGCAGGCAGCATATTGCAACCTTACAACATTGTAGTACTTAACTGCACATGCCACCGATAGGTTTCAATGAGGTTTGTCTTTTTTTTTTTTTCCCCACATGACGTATTACGTCCTCCGCCAAGTACCAGAAGTGGCGCGATTGAAAAGCTCCTACAAAAGGTTCAAAGCAACGTCTCGATGGACACAGACGAAATGAAAATAGCAGACGAATTACTCCCGATTCATTACAAGCGCCGACGTGCCTTCACCCGCAACAATCCAAATAAAACCGATAAGAATCCCCACATTACCAAGACTTACCAAATGTCGACAGATGATATAAGGCGGAGTTCGCATGCGCTAAGCTCCCAAACGCCTCTCTGAGGATGCAGGCAAGTTTGGAAGAGCACTGGACGATGGCGCCATAGCATCAAAAACATTTAGGATGCAGCGTCATACAATCTGCAGACGACAGAAAAGTCTCGAAGCAGGCGACTTGCACAGGGGAAGCAGACGACGCTCATTTGTAAGTATTCTAAGAGCAATAAATAAAACTGCGAATTGAGCAACGATACAGCGGACTTCGATTATACAAAAGCTAGAAAGATGCAGTAAAAAAACGGAACATAATTATGTGCGGAGAAACGAACAGGGAGAGAAAGACGCGCCCACGAAAGAAAAGCGAAAGTAGCGACGCCGCGAATCTCGGCGGAAAAGCCGGCAGTCCATCACGGTGATGACGCACTTTCACGGCACTTCTCGACGACCGTACATGCGATTACGCCTAAGCGCGTAAACAAGCAGTGATGATTTATGAGACTGTAGTACATGTTTTAATGAAAGGCAAACGCGACGAGGAACTACCTGCGCACACACATATGCGACAAAGCGAAAGCGGGAAACGCACCAACTACACACACGCTTCACGAGACATCCCATTAGCTTGCGAGATAACGGCTACTGAACGGAACCGCCAACTACACGCGGGAAACCACAAACACGAGGGAAAAAAAAAAAAAAAAGAAACCGAATACCCACTTGAGGAAGCCAAACGAATCCAAACAATGGTCAAAGAAAGTGACCACGACGCTTGCGTGAAAGCCAAATAAGCGCATACCGCCGAGGTACGGGAAAGGACCAAAAATAGCACCATGGAATGCACACGAATACACAAGCACGCGAGACTTCAGCCGCAACATTTAACGGCCAAGTCCCAGGTCGCCGCTTTCTTCCCGTTTGAGGCAGAATCCTCTAAGAAACAAAACAGAAAAGAACCACTTCCTTCAAGCCCAGTGTGTATGTTTTCGTCGAGTTGTTTCGTACGCCGCAATCGTCACGTGGGCGTCGGCGCGTTGGCAATGGCACATGCTGGGATCAGACTTCAAAGGATACAATCCGCGCCAACAACGGATGATGATAAAAAGAGGCGGACGCGCGAAAATTATTCCAAGTGCCGTAGGGCCTAGCCACCTCTCTCCGCTTCAAAACGGCCGTTGGAAGGCGGCGGCTTCTTGTTTAAAAACAACGAAACAACGCTGCATGCCAAACGGCGGGCCCCCACACACCCCAAGGAACGCCAGGAAACTCCCATGAATTCTCGAACCACCGTCGACGTTGCAACGACCCATCCTAAAAACCTGCGGGCGCTACACCGAGCTTGAGGATTAGCCTAACCGTAAACCCTGGAATTGGCGAACAGCGTTACTGCAAGCGACATCCGCTTTCACACGCATTCCGAGCACGCTTAAACCATCTAAACTATTACGTCACTGTTTCCAAGAACGGCGAGTTAAGATATTCAGTTCTCTTTGGTAGTCGAGAGCGCGCGTACGTGAATCGCATCTTTTTTTCAACACCACTCGAATGGGCCACGGCCCAAGGTCGCCGACTGATACCCCCCCCCCCCCCCCCCCTCTTTCGACGTCGATGTTTTCGTACCTATTCCCCACGCACCCACCTCTTCGTGTACCGTGCATGACTGGTTGTCGCAACTCTTCCAACAAACTATACTATGCTAATGAATGAGTCCCCTGGGTAATGCCGTCATTGCTGTGTATTTTCCTATATGCGGTTACCTTTTAACACTGTCTAGACGAAAGCCTTACATTTCTTAAAGTGCCTCCCTCTTTGTTGCAACAACGAGTTTTGAAAATAATGGCGAATAATGTGAAACCAAAGGTGAGAAGCATGACGAAAAACAGAGCTATGCATGACACAGAAACGACATTGGAAACATTATCAGCAAAGCTTTTGTACATGTGGCAAACAGCTCAAGCAGTTACTGTTAACAATGAATTTCTTGTTCTGCAATCAAAGTCCAAGTAATTGATGATGATGCCAAGACAGGGCCGGCCAACGGAAATGACCAACCAAGGTCACGAAAGAAAATTGCAACCCACTCACAGAAATTTAATCTGAATGATCAGGTCAGATGAGACCTTATTGTACAAGTTTTATTACACTTATCAACTATACAGATCAATGTGAGCTTTGATAAAAGCTGCATTCAAATGATAACCAAGTTTTAAAATCATAATGAATGAACCAGTGATCAAAAGGAAACGAAACTGAGTGGCAGCATGTGAAAAGCTCAACCGCCCTAACACCCATGCATATACATAATAGTATACATGACTACATAAACAGAGCTAACTAGCAAAACAAATTTCATGGTACTGTTACTGCTAAGTAACTCGAGATTCAACGACAGCAGTGGGGATATATTTCCATTTGACGATATATATTGAGGTAAACAATTTGGCAGCGTGACCATATGCATATAGTTATAGAGCACTGCAGTTTTCCACTGCTGCCACAATGAGGCAAAGCCCACACATATAGCTCTCAATAGATGCTGCTGCAAAAGGAGATACCACTACCCTTCAAGTGGACACTCCTCGATTCTCAACCATTCTTAACCGGCCTTTGGTTATGCATTACTACTACTGCTACTACAATGGCGGCAGAACCAGGGAACAGGCACTAAACAGCAGTCATTGTAAAAACACTAACTAGTCATGGCCTTCAGAACTCTACCGATTACACCAAGAGAAGCCCACCAATCCCTAAGAAAAAAAAAAGGGAAAATGAAAGGAACAATACTAAAGGCACTGAACATGAAGTTCTCAAGGTGAATAAAGAACTTTCCTATATAACTTCCCATAACTGTCCAGACCTAAGATGAACTTCATTCCTAGGGCTGGAAGTTTCACAGACTCTTCACAGATTAGAAAAACGTGCTTCAAAAGTACATGCTACACTGTCTTTTCAAAGACCTTTAACCTTTGCTCCAGGCATCACAATGCACTAATTTATACCGCGCAATAGCTCTAGGAAGCGTTAACATCACAGTATGTGAAGGATTTTTAATTTTGGATACATTCAGTACCATCATCAGCTAGGCATATCCAATTCAGGGCAATGGACTCACCCATGTCTCTCGGAATAACTGCCCCAAGCTAGCCGCATCCACTTGACCCCACAAATTTCTTAATCTCACCCACTCACCCAACTTGCTGCTGCTCCCTGCTACACTTCTCTTCCTTCCCCCTTGGAATTCAAATTGTTACCCTTAGCAACCATCAGTTATCCTCCCTTTGCATTACAAGTTTGCCCATGCCCATAGCGAATACAGCATTTTACAGAAGCCTTCAGCCGTACAGCTGAGCAACAGGCCAGGGGAGACTTGTACCAAATGAAAAATCATAAGCACTGGGGAACTGAACCCCACGCCTCCTACAAAACACCGAGGCAGATGTTCAAGCCACTCCTCAGTACCAACAACAGAAGCTGTGAACCTACCCATATAGGGGACACAAGCATAAAAATACAGCAGTGATCTGTGCAATACCCTGCTAGCTGGCTCCCATCATTTATTCTCGCATTCAGATGAACTATCCAGATTTCGCATCGATAAGAGCGGAAAGTTGGGCAGGTTCACAATATGCATGATAGAATGGTGTATAAAGGCTTCAAACAGAGGAGGAACAAGCTACTCCTCCATAGTCTCTGGTCCTCAGAGAAAGAAAAGCTGTCAGTAATGGCTAACCGCCCTGTCCTCAGTGTCTCCGCCTGGATACTCTCACTCCCAGAAAACCTAGATTAAATGAATCCCTGAATGCCTCATCTTCATATCAATGCTACATACTCTACACGTGGTTGAAAAGCATACCCTTAAAACAAAATATTGTAGCTGAAATGTTTGCGTTTTACGAAGTGGAATATGTTCCCCTGGTTCTTGTAACGCTACTAGACCCGTGAAACACTAAACAATTTCGGAACTATACAATCGCTTTACTGACAGACGGCCAGTAAAGCGATGACGAGGGCAACGTATAATGCTGCAAAGCAAAATTAGCAAGTTATGATAGAGCTCCTCTGAACTTGTGTCAACAGCTGTTAGATACAAATCCTAGCACTGCCTTTCTCGAAAAAGTAGCTCTTTTTTGCTCAATTGGTCCCAAACCTCATTACCTATTTTTCTGCAGTTTATTTGCTTATTTATTAGAAGGTACACCAAAGACAGAATTATCTCGCCTCAGTAGATCTGCAGCTCAACACAAAAGTAGGGACGTATTACATCACAACAAAGCTGCATTCGTAATGCTAGATACTCCTAATCAGCTAGGCGCCGTCCAAGCACGCTGTCATACGGGGCACTGCATTGCCTCACCGCGTGAAACCATAAACCACACATGGAAGTTCCTGCAGTTGTGCCTGCAAGTTGCAGTCCAATCCAAAGCCCGTGCAAATCGTCATAGGAGGAACCTGACAAAGAATGTTTATTCCGCGGACGCGCGCGCGCCCACCGGATGATGACCAAACAGCACGCGCGGTTCGCTCACACGACCGCAGAACTGCACCCCCCGATGCGAACAGAAGAATACAAAACAAAAAAGTGCGTAGCAAAGACGGAGAGTCAAGTCAAGGGAAGGGAGAGATACGCCAAGCCGCGCGCCCATTTGGAGCGGGAAACCCCGAAGGCGAGCCGCTGTTCTACGTTTGCTGCTGTTGCTGCTCACGCGTGCGGCGGACGCCATCTTGAAAATGAAGTAAGCGCCAGTTTCGTCTGCTACCTGCGTGCCGAGCAGACGGCGCAGGTCAGAAAGGGAGCAACATCAGGTGAACAAGTCAGTTCATAAAAACATTACAAAAAAAAAAAAAAAAAAAACTCGAACCTCCTCGCCCTCCTTATCACCAGAGAGCCAGCCCGAAGAAAAAGATCGCCAGGGAAGACTGTGGGGCCAGGAAGGTAACACGACGACACGAGTTTTTCTCGGGGTATTTCCCGAACCGCCGAACGCGCTAGCTGATCGCATCCAGCTACAGAGAGTAACGAAAAATAGAAAAAAGCTGAAGGAGCAGCAGGAAGTCTGCGTGCTCGGCGGCGGTCGCTGCTGGGAGGACGACGTAATGTTCTCAGCAGGACGTCGAACGAACGTTCCTGCTCCGGCTTAGTCACACTAGCACGGCGAAGTCCCCCCCTGGACGGGAGACAGGAAAATGGAGTAACGGCTCGGCCAGATGAGATGAGCCGGACCTTTTTGCGCAATCCCATGCGCCCCGGGGGAAAACACTATTCTCCTTTGGCAGAGGCGTTTGCTGAGCCCTTCGTAGAGAGGTCCATTTTTTTTCTGCTTGCAGCACACGCCTCAAGAGCGAAGGTCGCCTAGCTCTTCTACTTCCAGGCACTGAAAACAGTGGCGCTAAGTCCGTCGTGAAATATTCGGTAGCCGAGTTCCAATGAGGTTAACCCAAATAGATAGCAGATTGGTTTCATTTCAGCGTGTTCTTCATACAAGGGTGCCAAATAATTGACATTGATGTTTGCTCCATTTTACAGGTCCCGCTTCTTTGTGCTCTCTTGGTGCATGGAACTCCAGCAAGAACACTAGCTGAATTTTAAATGTTTAAAGTTCTGAGTAAATCAACACGATGGTAACCCTGGGACCGCATAATGCCTTCTAATCTTTACTATCTTTACTTCCTTACCGTTCTTAGCAGTTCATCAGATGACAAAGCAGGCGGTCAGCACTGCCTCATATCTAGAAACTGTCAGCTGCCGATGATCAATCAACTAAAGAATGAATTGGCAGCAGAGGCTACTCGTCTGTTTTCGGTCATGTACCGTGCAAGTTTGGAAGCCACCTTAATACGAGTCAGGACCATGGTCAACAGAGGGCATTCATGGCTTTTACTAGTTACAAGATTTCTCAGTGTGGAGCTTGGCAACACCAACAAGGAGTTCCTGGAGCAGCCCACCATTTGCACTGTTTGGTTTGCACCCACAAGAGCTCCGCGGTGACATCAGAAAAAACACGTAACATCGGTGCAACTGTCTATACTTCCAGTCGCAAAAGGTATGCTCTGGTGATTGCCACCGTTTACATACTTCATTTTCCCTGCACGACCTCTGCAAGTCCGCTGCAGTTTACAATAAAGTGAACGACCTAGGTCACTGGCATTACTAATTAAACAACCCCACAGTAGTGCGAATTAAGCCGTCGACTGGAACATGTGCAATCAAACTATTTCGTAGAACGTGAAACGCCATTGGCTTGGGCTACAAGGCGCAGGTGACACGCGAAACAGAGCTATGCTCAGCTGAGGAGTTAAGAACTGCGTACATACATTCATTGTAGGCTCGCGGCTCACATTCTTACAGTAGGAGTATGCATGGCAGCTCTATGGAGACAGCGCATGAACATATCTGCCAGGGTGCAGTGATAAAAGTAACTGAAGCCGCGTACAAGAGGCCAATTGTGTTAAAACAATAAAAGAACACACACTAAAGTAGGCGAGGCATCAGCGTAGTTTCTAATAACAAAATTGATCAAAATGACGAGCAGAATGAACTATGCTGGATTCTGGAGTCGGCTTCGGATCAGACTTATTTGGAAACTTATCAATTCGACGAAGGCTGAAGTGGAGATATTACAGACGGAAGGCAAGCAGCTATGAAACCCTGAACTCACTGCCAATTTTATGCGCGAAATCCAACCGCACGATGTGCAAGAAAAAAAAAAAATGTCTGGGCGATGCCCTAGGGCGTCTGGCCGTCTACCAGAGTTGCAGGTGGAATCGATCAGACGCTGGCCCGTCGACGACAAAAATAGAAAAAAAAAAAAAAAAAAAAAAAGCGAATCAAGAGATCGATAGCTTGCGTAGGAGAGACATTTGAACGACTATACGAGCACGGCGGGGTTGGCTGCCTTCACGGAAAAAGATTGTACTGCACGACCGACGAATTACTACACAATCACTGCCATTCTACTAGATTGGCGTTTCCCCCTCGCCACCTCCGCCACGGCAGGGGCGCCACGCCGATAGTGTAAAAAAAGGTTACCGGACGGGTCAGTGGCTGGTTCTCGACCGGCGACGGGTTCGAAGCCCTCCGACAGGGCACCACAGAACGTCGCGCGTTGGCAGGAGCGAAGAAAGCAAACAGACAAGGCAAACGGATGGGTTGGGTACCCAGATCACAGAGACCAACTTAGGCCTAGCGCCAAACTGGGCCACGCACGAACACGACGCCGCCGCTCACCTCGTGGGTATCCGTTAAGTGCTGCCGCCAGTCCAACTACTCCCAGTGTCTCTCGACGACTTTGCCAGGGTTCGCGCGCTTTGGACACAAGCTCCTGTTTTCTTGCTTGGTGTTCTTCCTTCCACAGTGCTAGGTTAGAAGCGGCAAGCACAGCCGTCCATATCCGCCATCGGCTCGGCGCGGCTCCCGCAAACTGAAGCTCGGCATAGTCGGCGACCCGCACGGCCTGAATGGGGAAACCCCACTCGAGACGAAGGCAGCGACTGGAAAGGAACCAGCGACGGCAGACAGCCGCTGCTCCGGCCAATGGAAGCGACGCTAGCGACGCCGCAACCAATGAGAGACCGTCATCACTGTCACGTGATGTTTGAAAAACCGGAAGTGTCCATGCTCTCTACATGGATGAGTGACCTCGCCAGCTTCTTTCCTGCTTTCTGCTGTAGACCGCTGTGCCCTGCCTCGTATGTGGTGGTGTTACGGGTGTGTACTGTAGCAGCGCGCCCAACACGAACAAACGAAGGGGGCGAAGAACTTGCTGCTGTCCATGCCTCATAGAGAAAGATTCCACTACGGCTCCTTTCATTAAAACAAAAGCGTCACCACCTGAGCCAAAACGACTTGTTGACTCTCTTGGCATCGTTCTGTCTCCAGGGGAACGAATAAAGCCGAGAAGAAAAGCGAGCGGCGCAGTTGGAGATGATCCGTGCGCTAGAAGCATGTGTGCTGGCCGCATGCATTTTCTTGTCTTGCTAGGCGTGTAATAACGGCATGCGTTGCCGCTTTCGGTCGCGTGCACGTTCGTCATTGATCGGGAGAAAGGTAACGATGGGTCGATTCGCTCGAGCTCCCCAACACCAAAATTAGTCAGAGTTCACCGAAGTTCGCAGCTTCTCCGAAACCGAAACTGATGTCAGTCAGCAGCTGCGCCTGCGTTGTGGGATTATCTCTAGCGCCATTTCTGTTCACACTCTTGTTATGTTTCGCTGTTTCTGTAATTTTTAACGAAGCCATTTTTGCTTGTATTGCCTGCATGCTTGCTACCAAATTTTGGATAAGCATACCCAGCATACCGCTTGCAGCCTGCAGTTTGAAAGCATGACTTGTCTTGCTGAAGTTTACCCATGAAATGTTTTTGGAACGGGCCCTGTAATTCCTGTTTTATTAAACATCCGAGGACATTGAATGCGCCCGACCTATACAGTTGTGCGAATATTAGAAAATTTTGAACATCTCCATATTCGATTATTCGAATTAATCTAATAGTGTATATAAGGAATTATTTGAACCGAATTATCAATGGTATGAACTTGACTAATAAGTTTTCAAATAGCGGCACAAGGTGCAATTAAGGCCCACCGTAGTATTTTTTTATTTAATTTTTGTTTACGATTTCTCGAAAAACATGATTACACCGACGCTACGAACCATCCTACCGCGATAAGCAAGTGCAGGATGAAAGGCTAGTTCAGTGCCTCTATGCGTGATCCAGTCATATGGCAGCGTTCATAATGCTTATGCTTAACTCCTGGCTGGACGACGAGGCAATGATTAGGCAAATTTAACAATCTTGCCTTGATGCCGGATCACGGAGGCCGTGGCTCATGTATACGTGCCATATCGCCCGAATAATGTCCGCAAGTGTAGCTCCATCTGAGAGTCAGTTTGGAGGCTCGTTCGCGATAGGGATCGGAACAGACGACTTATGTACATCCGATTGTATGCCAATCATTGTAATAGTAAAGGTAGGTTCAGGTGTCCACCGAGGAGTGCGACTGGTACTGCACCATTACCTTTCCTCAACAATGTTCAACTCTGTGCCAGTCTGTCGACGCTAAACCAGCCAAGCAAAACCATGCCGAACAGTGCATGCTTTCGCCCGTCTTAATTGGTTTAAGCGAAGTTAAACCACGGTTATTTGTTTTTCATGCGTTTAGCTTGACGCTCATAGAGTTGACATGCTGAATGCGTGCTGCAGTCTGTTAGATTAGTGTTGTGTCTTTTAACATTTATATACAGGGTGTCGCAGCTAAGATATACCAAGATTTAGAAAAAAAATTTAAAGAACTCACTCATATGTTTCTTCTTTCCGCATGCCTGAATAATTGGTCGAAATCAAATGAATAAAAGCGATATTGGGCGCAAGTTGCGAATAGAAAATTTCTCGAGAACCACAAAAATGGCACGATCTGGGGCGTTTCCGACTAGGTGGCGCTATCGTAACTTCTTTTTTTTAACGAAAATTCAAAGCCTGCAAAGTCTGAACTTACCACGTGATAGCACGCTCCGCGTGCCCGCATGCACCTTTTACATGCACCACGATTACAACGTTCTCCATTGATTGATTTATTTATTTATTTATAGGAAGATAAAGGCGCGGTAACTGTCTCGTTTTCTGTGGACACCTCAACCGCGCCGTAAGGAAGGGTGGGAGTGAAAGTGGAAAGAGGAGCCGTAGTAGAGGGCTACGGAGTAATTTCGACCACCTGGGGATCTTTGACGTACGCTGACATCGCACAGCACACATGATTTCCCTACACACCACTAGAGAGGGGGAGGGGAGGGAGGAGGGGTGCATTTTCTGGAGGCACCCCCTTAATTCGTAACGAAGGCGGTTCAAATGTTCGGAATGTGGTTGAGAATGCGCATATTTAGTTCTGGCGGTTTACTTTTCTTTTTTACTCGAAGATCCCCAGGTGGTCGAAATTACTCCGTAGCCCTTGACTATGGCTCCTCTTTCTCTCTTTCCACTTTCACTCCCACCTTCCTCCCTTCCCTTACGGCGCGGTTGAGGTGTCCACAGAAAACAAGTACAGACAGTTACCGCGCCTTTCCCTTCCTATAAATCAATCAGTATCCACATCTTGGTCTAAATTTCTTTTGATAGTTTAGTTGAGTAAATGGTGAGGAAGTACAAGATGCCCGTACTTGCACATACTCAGCCAACCCTCGAATGCAGATAGCCGTAAATTCATGTCCAGATGGGTCATTCTCATGCAAGTCGTCGTGGCTGATATTAAAGTCCGATATACACCTTCTACGCATGTGTGTTGAACACGGATTTGAATCCCTGGTGTGTGTTCACTTCTTGTGTTTATTCATTATGTTACAAGCTTAGTGCAGTTGTGCGCGTGTTTTACTGGGTTTTCCACGGTAGCGTTACGCGAGTAGTTTCGGTAAACATTTTATACAGTCCTCGTTCATGTTTTTTTTTTTCAACTGAAAATTTTTAGCCTTTTGTGGTGCCGGATACTGTGCCGGAGTGCCCGTTTTTGAACCTGACCACCGACGGTTGCCTTTAGATAGAGGCAAAACGGAGAGGTCATAGAGAAAGTATGTTTCTCTATGGAGAGGCGTCCGTGTGCTGATGTCAGTGCTGTTGTTGCGACTGAAGGAAGAAGGAAAAGAAAAATTTGGAGGACGCTTAAGTTTCGCCTTCAAGAGTGGAACGCGATAGCGTTATTCATACTCAACACTTCTAAGTGGCGCCCCGCGTCGGACTTTGCACTCACGAATCACGCGGTGAGCGCCGAGCAACGCAGCGTTCGGCGCGGCAACGAAACGTGCGCCTGAGCAAGCGGAACGAACCAAAGAACTCGGTGTCTCGGAGGGAGAAAGCCGGGCAGCGACGCGCCATGAAGGCGGACGCGATCATGGGGCTGACGCCTTGACGGGATCGTCCTCTATCTCGCTTGGGAGCACCACGCAGAAGCATGATTCTTCGGAAGCAGCTCGGCACACATCGCAGGGGATGCTTTCCCAGCAGAAGCGCTACGGCGCAGCGATCACGTCAGAGGCGTCCGGCATCAGTCGCTGCACTTAGCAATCGCGCTGTGAGCGGAAAGAGGAGCCGCGTCGCCTAAACACCACTGTTCGAGTGACGCAGGCTGGATGTTGGAAGGGCAGAGAGCGAGAAAACTTATTAAACGCAAGGGTATTGGGGCATCCTCGCACCGGTACCCGCGCGGCCCGAAGGGGAGAAGCGGGTGAGCAAAGATAGTGACCTAAAGAAAGGAAAGACGCTTGATTCTACAACCCGTGAGGGTGCACGGCGAAACGTCACGGGCGAGTGGCGCGCCACGTGTCGGGGCAGCGCCGCACATTGCGAGGAGGGGTTCTTCTGTGTTTGCCGCAAGATGGCTCTGCATGTGCGCAGAGCGCAGAAGAAATGTAGCGGAAACGTACTTCGCTACTCGTGTAACTGCGACTTCTGTAAGTAACATGCTCATAATTACCGATATACACCGCAGTATAACGTTCTACGGCAAGTTTCTAAGGCAACACCGCATTCACTAGAAGCGCTTTTATACCGCTTTCAAGCATCGAACTCGTGGCTGAGTGGTAGCGTCTCCGTCTCACACTCCGGAGACCCTGGTTCGATTCCCGCCCAGCCCATCTTGGAAGTTGCTTTTTATTTATGAAGTGCATGCCGGGATTTATCGCTCACGGCCAACGCCGCCGACGCCGACGACACCGGCTGTTCTGCGACACGAGCTCCTTAACGCTACCGCGTTAAAAAAAAGAAGAGGGAGAGAAGGACGCGCGCCGCAAAATAGCCGTCGTCCACCACCATAGCAGTGGCGGGTGCAATGACGGCCTACAACAGTTAAAAATGATGACAGGCTAGCCTCAGCCGCGAGCGGCAGTCACCCACCAGTCCCAACCCCGTAGGGCCAGGAGCAGCCACCCCCCCTGCGATGTCAGTGCACGTTAAAGATCCCCAGGTGGTCGAAATTACTCCGAAGCCCTCCGCTATGGCTCCTATTTCTCTCTTTTCACCTTCACTCCCACCTTCCTCCCCTCCCTTACGGCGCGAATCAGGTGTCCACAGAAAAAAGTGTGACAGGTACTGCACCTTTCCCTTCTTGTAAGCCAATTAATTCCAAACAATGTGCAAAGTGAATTAATTGTTCGCAATCTCTCGTGAGTCTAGGAGTCATAAGCGCTGCTAGTCCTACGCGAAATATTAGCGACAGAAATAAAAAGAAATGAAGAATTAGCAGCGGTTTAACGTAGTTAAACGTGGTATTCAATGAAAGCCTCACAGCCCGATTTAACTGACATCGGTACGACGCGCTAGCGTCATCGCCACTGTAAATGCTGTAAATGATTAGTCGAGTAGCGGTTACTTGATTGATGCCATATTTCCATTACAATGACATGACGTGTCCTCACCCACGTGATTAATCACGTGTTCCACCCCCTCACTCTCTCCTCAGCTCTAAGTTTGAAAGGTCAAAGGTCACACAAAAGTCAAAGCGGCAAAGGTCATGACCTTGTGATGCGACACCAATGTGGTCCACATGGTTACACTCCAAGCGGTCGGATGTTTTGGGGAAAGAAGGCATAGCATATTTATAGCCACACTTTGTCCTGTGGCTCCTTGAAGGTCAATGGCTATCCCAGGCTGACATTAATTGTGTGTTGATTTTAAGGAAATGAAAGGCAGCATCTGTCACCTTTATGTGGACACTTGAACCTCACAATAAACAGTCCCGCGCAGACATTCTGTGTTGGTTTATTGAAAAAGACGCAGTATCTATCACATTTTCTGTGGTCATCTGAAACAGCCGGCAACAGCTTGCCTTCCTGCTCCTTGAAGGTCAAATGAAGGTCAAACTGAAGCATACGCGGATACCGGCTCCACCTAGCGCACATGAAGCTCTCGCTTCAAAATTGTTGGCATTGAAGCATGACCTAAACATTGCAAGAGAAAGCTGTGAGTGGTTGTGATATCCACATTAATACCGCCTTTAAATCTGTGCTTTTTTCGTATCTTTAAATACAGGCATGGAAAGGCACAGTATGAACACTTGAACTGTGCTGTAAGGGAATGCTGCCAGAATGAATTGGATTACAAAATATTTATTTCGTCAGAGAAGGCAGAATGCAGACGATCCATGCTAGGTGGCTGTCAGTCCACGGCTGACAGAGCCCATTCAGTGACCCGGGTTTCAACTCCCAGGTCTGAACGAACCAACACGGCCTTCCATTTCTTGAAAGTGGAAACATGTATTAGATTTCGGGGGCGGCTCCTCTTTACAATTCTACTATATGACAATAGGTAAGTTAAGGAGTCATGAAGGATCGCGCCTGGAGTTCCTCCAGGTGGTCTCTGGCTCTTTATGTAAGGTTTTGCATGTAGATGGATATCCTGTTTTTAAGCTTCAAATGATTAGTAATGCTGTGATATGATGATAGGCCGTCCTTCGAGAAACTCTCAGTAACTACCGCGTACCCTGCTTGGATGACGAATCCTCGAGCTTTGATGTGTGCCGCTTCATTACCAGGTTTGCCCGAGTAAGCCGGAACTCATATCAATTCAATAATTCTGTCTAAGTGCTTGATTTCACCCAATATGTTCATTGCTGGCTGAGAAATTCTGCCCCTCGTATATTTGCGTATGGTGAATTTAGAGTAGCTGGATATACTTCGGTGTTTATGATTGCAAGGGGATTGTTGCCTCTTCTGTTTTTTCCGAGGATCTCGTTTTGCTCAGTGCCGGAGGCTATCAGTCCACCTTTCGTACCCACCCGCTAGTGCGAAAGCTTGTTTCTGTCGGTATGCTGCGGCAGTTACCGCTTCTTCGCAGTAGACGGAACGAGGAGACAGGAGCGTTCAAGAAAAATCACAAAGATATATATTCACATTGTTACAGAATGCAGCGACAGAAAGACTGCAATGGAGCCATGCTGAAAACAACGTATTCCTGCGCATTGAAATATGGTTTTCCTCTCAGGGTCCCGCCTTTTTTCCTCCAATCAGCAGAGCTCTTTCTTGGGACCGTCTCGCGGTAGCATCACTGAACCTGAGTGGACGCAATCCTAGTTGCTGGGTCTTTGCCTTTCTTTTAGTTATTTGCTTGTTCGTCTGGAAAGGAAGATTTGAGCTGCAGCGCAGATGTTCGCTGGTACATCCGACGGCATCACGCGTGTACGCAGGTGCCAGCCGTTATCCGATCTCGAAGGAAGGCTGACGCTCGCACGAAGCACGGGATGTTTCGCGAGTATCCATTGCACCGCAAATCACGCGTCAGCACACACACACAACCCAAAACACGGACGCTGCCAATTCCTCGCCTCGCCGCGGTAGGCGAAGTCCATGCCTGTGGAGTAGAATGTCCGAGGCACGGATCGAGGGGGTTCTCTCTCAAGGATGATTTGCCTCGAGGCCGGGAATTCCCCAATCCCTCCGAGATATATGCCAAGTGGAGGCAGTGGCCACTGAGGAAGTGGTGAAGGGTGACTGATCCTGGCCCTACGGGGCTGGGACGGTAGGAGCCAGCCACCAATTTTTATCTGTTGTAGGCCGTCATTGCCCCGCCATCACTTAGGTGGTGGACGACGGCTGTTGCGGCGCACGTCTTTCTCTATCCTCTTCTTTTTCTTTCTTCTCTATTTTCTCTTCTGTCCGCACGAGGCAGCGGAGGTGGCTCAGCTACAGAGCCAGTAGCAGGCCCGTGCATTTTCTTTTCCTTCTTCCTACAGCCACAACAACAACAACCACTGACCGCCAAGGAACACGTGATGAACGCAGGATCACAACAGTATCTACTTATACCTCATCGTCATCTTAGTTGTATATGCTGTGTAGAGCTTTTGCCCTAGCTCTCCTTCTCCCCTTATACTCAATCTAGGGATAGTCAAAATTTTCCAAGCCACAATGGTCTGCTTTTAAGTATTATATAACCAGTCAGTACAACGCTCAAAGTCCCTGTACGGGTTATAGAAGTATTATTCTGAACCTTGAAAGCCTTAAGAACCTTGATAGTTTTACTGGCGTTTACGAGCTCAGAAAGACAAATTAACTGCCCGTGGATTTAGTTGTACGTAGCTAAGTTGTCCCATGATGACGCCATTGTACACCTTTGGCGTGGACGCCGTGAGGTCACTGGTCTTGCTAGGCAATTCTATGGTTGTATACGGATGCTGCGTTAAGCGGTAATTCCCCTCATGAAAAAGAATGACGAAAGGAGGAGCGTTTACGTGACAAGAATAATGTGTACCTTCCGGGGCTCTTCTGAGAAGTTCTAAACTCGTGTAAGTGACCTGCAATGTCAACCTCGTAAAAATTTGTTGTCCAGTAAAAAGTTGTCCAGCATCTGCACAAACCAAGCTGTGCCGCTTATTTCAGAATCGTATCGTAGCTTGTGGAGCCGTACGAAACAGCAAATAATTTAGGCACCCTTGAGCAAAAATAACATGTTCATCCGCGAATAGACGTATGCTAGAAGATGTAGATGGTCATTGACGTAGGTTAGGGGAAAAAAAAAGGAAAAAAAAAAGAAGAGGACCCAGAACGGGACCTTGCGGTGCATCAGAAATCATAAGAGACAAAGGGGAGGAGTTATCTGCGAAAACGAACTGATGACGTCGGTGTAACCATGGATGCTTCAAAGGTCGATTACGGGGAACATTATCAAAAGCTTTCTTGACAAAGTCTAAAAAAAAAATGCAATCTACAGATCTTGTTGGAGTCAGTTTTAAATCTTAGAAAAAAAAAAAAAAGAAAAGAGAAAATAATATGAAAAAAAGTATAATGTTTCGTTTGTGAAGAGTGCTGTCGGTGCGTTGTTTCAACTACCTCGCATGCGGGAAAATGTACTTCGTCCAATATGGCTGATGTATTAACAATAGCCAAAAAGAGGATAAACGCGATTTGAAGAATGGGACGGAATCTCAATTACCACACTGCTGTAAAGCCTGCGGGAAAAAACACAAGATCTTGCTCGAAGCGAGGCTGAAGGGAACAAAAATCTTAAACAGGAGTAGGGATAAGATAACCCGAGAACTGCATGAGGCTATACCGATGAAAAAGGTAGTGATTGTGTAAACGCACCATCCATATTGCAATCCATAATAATGTAAGGGCTTATATATATAGATTCTGTGCTCTGATCAGTTTACCTGCCCCTCGCGTGCATGTTTAGTTACTCCTCAACGTATTGGTTAGCCCCGCAGTGGTGGTGCAGTGGTTAGGGCGCTCGACTACTGTTCCCAAGGATGCGGGATCGAATCCCGGCTGCGGCGGCCGCTTTTCGATGGAGGCGAAAAGCAAAGCGCTTTTGGCAAGGCGCCTGGTTGGTTTTAACCGGGTTTCAATGAAAACGGCATATTTGATGTCAATGGTGGAAACAAGATTAAAAAATGACTCTACCTTCGGCGAAATGTTCCTAATATTAGTGTACAAAATTGAAAAGGACATTTTTGCGGCTGCTCTTTGACTTCGCTTGTAGGCTGTAGCTACGAAGGGCGTTGGATAACTTGATCTGTAGCATTTGTTATTAACATGTGTTCGAAGTTTGCAATGCTTGCCTAGGGGTTTTTCAAAAGAAAGAAGCATTTTTCGGTCGGCCGAGTGTTTGGTAAATAGTTAGATGAAATACTGACTGAAGTATATTTCAGGTTATCCGAATTGGAAGATAAGCGCTATTTAATTTTAACCTGTGAAATCTTTACTATTATTGGCTTTGCTTATTGGCGTCGATCGTATGAGCCAGTTCTGTGTGCGTGTTCGATGTCAACTGGCTTAGTTCGATGCTGAACTTTGGTCAGCAGAGTTCAATCACCAAACTCTCGGCATCATTCCAAGCTTATCATCAGGATTGCTGGTTGTGACATAGAAAAGAAGGTTTAATCTGCAGGCGCTATCTTCGCACGCATCGATTTGCGACGAAAGCTGAGAAAGCTTTTTAGCATTTTGATATGCGATTCTTTCAACAACATCAAACTTTTCTTTCACTTCTTGCGCGGAGGAGCAATATTTTTTTCAATTTATTGCAGCAGCCGCTTCCGGGTTTCTTCAAATGTTTTGTCATTTTCTGACAACTTTGTGTGGATTGCTTGTAGTTCGCAGTGAAGGTAACTGAGCTGCGTATAATTTCACCGAGTACAGACATTATGCCGCCAGCATTATGATTGGATGCTGAACGAAGATTTAGGCCGCGGATTCAGTTCAACATCACCCAACAAAGCTAACAATGAAATCCAACTTCAAAATCAGAAAACGACTTCAAAATATAAGAAAAAAAAAAACTAGCTCGGCAATTATACCAATGTTTGGTCATCATGTCGGTTTAGTAAAACGTGCTGCCTTGTAGTTGTCTTTGCGGGTTTAAAATAACCTAACGCAAAAAAAAAATTAAGATCTTAAAAAGATAGGTACTTAGCAACGCCCTTCTTAGTAGTCCGCCATCGAACTTTCTTTTTGAACTATATATATTTTTTTAAACGATACGTCAGTTGTTATCTGCAAGTACGGAAGACAAATTTTAGAAGCATGTCTTTACCATATTTTGAATTTGAAGCACTGACCTTAAAAGCCCCCCCCCCCCCCCCCCTCCCTTTTCCGAGTAATGCCAGTTTTGTTTTGCTTTATTTGTTTGGTTTGTAGAATCGTACATATGAGAGACGCCATAGTAGGAAGCTCTGGATAATTCCGACCACATGGGATCGTTTAACGTGTTCTGACATCGCAGAGTACATGGACGCCTTGCGTTCCGTCTTCATTGGAACGTGGCCGCCGCGACTGATCCCTGCCCTCGGGATTGACAGTTGAGCACCCTAATCACTGAGCCATCGCGGCGGGCTAATTCTATCTTTCATAATTCTATACTATGAACCCGGGGCAAGCGAATGAAGGAACTATAACCATCACTGGCTGTCATCATCGACCATTACCAGCCACCGACGGTCCTCATAAGTATACAAATCAGACATTCTTCGTCGTCATTATCATCAACCTCATCATCATGATCATCACAAGGTCTATGTATCGGGACAAAGAGTTCTCCCAGTGTGAACTTCATTAGCTCTTGCTACGCTCCAGACACCCCTGCCAGATTATATTCAAACATATTTCGTGAACTCTTCAACTCTTCAGACCATTTTCGATTAGGCTGTGTCTTGCCTTGGCCTCCATTCGGACATTTTGACCGGCCGCCGGTTTTAACTTAGCCAGTTACGTTGTTCTTCCTGTGACTACGCATCATCTCTGCAGTTCAAGCTTAAATCATATATTCGAAAGTCGGCATGTATAGCGATGTTGAAAAGTCACCAGGCCATGTCGTTCTTTTGAGCTGTACGTGCAGTCTCGTACTTACGTCTTCCCTGAAACTCGTTCCGGTGGAGGTGAAAAGCAAGGCCCCCGTGTAGTGTACGATAATCCAAGGTGCATGGTCTAAATTAATCCGAGGCCATCCACTACAGCTTCCCTTGTGGCCCGCGTCGTACGCCATACCGTATACCGTACCTCTAAACGTCCGCACGCGCGAGAAAAAGGGTCTTCGTCCCGCTCCTGATATTTAGAATTTTGGGCGGGCCGTACAATTTTACAGCTATATATACAGGACTATAAAACACATATTCTGGCTTGAAAGCTTTTGAACAGGACTGCATGTGCAGCTTCATTGACTGAATTCATCGAGATGGGTAGAGGACGAAAGAACATAAGAAAGAAAGACAGAAAGAGGGATATCAAGAAAGAAGAAAAAACGAGAAAAAAAAAAGTTTATGCATGCGGTCGGAGTGTGTCTTTTTGCTCTCCTGGTTGCGCAGGCATGTCACGCACTTTGGGAATACTGTTCGCGATTTGTGCGATGGGTCATGTGCTATTCGGCAAAAAAAAAAAAAAAAAAAGCATACCTTGCTTCGTTGCCGATGAATACCTTCGACATGCTTTCTTAATCTACATCGATTCATCATAGAAGATAAATTACGTGGAGAATACGTAACCGTTGATTGCTTGGGGTGACATAGTGAGTAAGAAAAACGATTTAGAACGAGTAAGAAATAGATTTAGTCTAACTGACGACAGTTATACTGCGATTGAAATCGATAATTATGGCGATCGATCAGGCGTTCTTGATGCCTTTTATCGGAGGTATGTGCTAGCCTGATTCATAACAAGAATGGAAAGCGTTTTCCCGCCGGTGTGGTTCAGTTAGCGCACGGAGCAGGGCTGCTGAGACCAAGTTTGTTTCAACGTATACACATGTACTAATAATTAGGTAGAAGGGCAACATAATTATAGTCCGGGACTCCTGACGTCTTATTCATTCATGTTTTGCGTTGGAAGGTAAAAATAATTATTTACATTGTTTCCCCTCAAGGCATAATTCGCCATGTTTAAGAAAACAATGCTACCGTATTATGATATCGCAATGACACGTCTCAACAAATGCACACCAAACACATGATGCTTGACTGACCCACGTAGGCAAAAATAAAGCGGATTCTTCACAACGGCTTTGGCACGTCTAAAATTGCACATATCGGGTGCTGTGAAGAATTCACTGAGGACTTGCGCATAGCGTTGGTCTGGGGTTTTTACGCTACCAGCGAATATGCACTGTCGACGCGCCGGATGTTGATCACCGCTCGCTTTGTGGTCGCTTTGCGCAAATGCCCTTGGTGATATGACAAGAAGTTGCTCGGCAAGCTTGTACCGGCCGCTTTGTATGTTTTCCTGGAGATGGACATACGAATTCCTGCACTAGTCACTGTATCCGTTTCCATGGTTCAGGCGTTGTGTAACGGTGGAACCGAGGAGGCGCTGTTGAGCATTATGCGGGATGCCGCAGCCCGTCGCTTTTCCGCATTCGCAACTTTGTCACCCTTGTCTCTAACTTCGTAATCGTTTCGTTTATTTCGTTTGTCGCCTATTATAGTTAGGTATGATTCGGGAAATTTTAAGCTTCAACTCTAACGTTTTAGCCTCAAATAAAAGCATTGGCTTTGAGCCAATACTTCTTTTTCAGATATCGAGGAAGACGGATGTGGCACTGCTTTCTGTTTTAAGTTCGGAAAAGGGTTTAGACTGTAACTTTAGGGGTATATTACATTGAGGCAAAATATTAAGTGACGTTTATCGACAGATTCCAGCTTCAAAATAACAATGAGGCGAACTTCTCTGTAATAAATCCACTTTCTCTAATAGTAAATGTTCTTTCTTTGTGCAGCTGCGATGGACGCAATGAAATCTCGCAGAGCGCAAGAAAGTAATAATTAATTAATTCCGAAGAAAACAATGTATTGTGCAGTATTTGCTTGATACGCCTTAGCATGAAGTATTCAGTACACACAAAAACGGTTTATTTATTTATTGATTTATAATACTTGCAGGTCCCGGGTCGGGCTTTCACCACCATTTTGGCGTGATCATTCCACAAGTGCGTCTCTCATAGCCTGAGGATTCAGGTAGAACGAAAGGAAGAAGATGGTTTGCACGGTATAAAAAAGAAGAACCGAACAAGGGTAAATAGGGTACGCCTCAGGTCGCAAATGAGCCAGCGTTTCGACAAGTGGACTTGTCTTCGTCTGGGCAAGACGAAGACAATGTTTAACATGCCCAGACGAAGACAAGTCCACTTGTCGAAACGTTGGCTCATCTGCGACCTGAGGCGTACCCTATTTACCCTTGTTCGGTTCTTTTTTATATCTCATAGCCTGAGTTGCTTTGAGATGTTAAACCTCACAAAACCAAACCAAACCATTCCACAAGTTTTGATAAAAACGAAACCTAGACTTTTGACTGGTGGGACTATTTGGACATGTGACAAACGCATCCTTGAACAAAGTGGCGGCATATGAGTCAGCCTGGTTCAAAATCTGAAGAGCACGGCTTTCGTTTTATTTTCCAGGGCTCTTAATTATTGATTTATGTTCGGACCATTCAATAAAACATATTCGGACCAGTCTGAATTCTTTGGGGAATACCGCACGGTCAATGAAAAAAAAAAAAAGAATAATGTATGCTAACACAGGACTAATTACATCAGCTAGATATTTCACTGGTGAAGTTTTGATATCAGTATCAAGTGGCTTATTGTTTTTGTAAAGCCGGGATAAATTTACTGATTCTATTAGCCCTGATTGGTTATAGGAATACACTGGAAGCAACCCGCGAATGTAGACATAACTTCATGAAGCCATCATTCCCGTCTGCCCGAGAAGCACAATAATAATTGAAGTATCTGCTACTCGCTTCCTATTCACCGTTACATTGACAACTGAAATTTTAAGCACATCATTAGTAGTTGTAACATTAATTCTTTTTTATACGGTTGATGCCCTGCCACTGAAGTTAGCTCGTTTGGTTGAACTGTTTTACGCTAATGTGTGCACCCAGTCGAAAATAACTACAAAAACCGTGTCAAAAAGACGTAAACGTCATCTTTCTGAAGCTCTGTAGTACTTTTCTGTAGTTCTGTAGTTTTTCTGTAGTACCTTTTTGTTGTAACTACAGAAACTTCTGATGTTATCTACAGGAAGTTCTGTTGTCACAGCAGGTTTTCTATCAAAAACTGTACAGAAATTCTGTCGTAACAACAGAACATTTTCTGTAGTTTTTTTCTGACTGGGTACAGCTTGCGAGGCGGCGCTGTCGCCGTACCTAAAAAAGGATCCCCTTTCTTCCGCACATCGCATAAAAATACGCGTGTGATGTTATATCAAAATTGTGACACAACGGCTTTTTATGCAGCTTTCAGGGTGATGTCATACCATTTCAGTTCCCATTTAGCATTCATCTGCTGTTCAAGTTGGAGGCTAGTTCGTGATAGTGATTCGAACCGAAAAAATATGTACCTCCAAGGGTATGCCATTAATTGTAAATGTGAGGATCCGCCGAAATGTGAGACGGATACTAAGCGCTCCCCTTTTCTCCAAAACTACCTTAATCAAAACATTCTAAAATTCTAATGGCGATTACAATACTCCCTGATTCGAAATTTGAGCACAGCTACTAAGAGTGCGATATACTGAGACGAAAAATTTGAGATGTATGTATGTATGTATGTATGTATGTATGTATGTATGTATGTATGTATGTATGTATGTATGTATGTATGTATGTATGTATGTATGTATGTATGTATGTATGTATGTATGTATGTATGTATGTATGTATGTATGTATGTATGTATGTATGTATGTATGTATGTATGTATGTATGTATGTATGTATGTATGTATGTATGTATGTATGTATGGAGCTTATCATAGGAGGTTGTGGCCAATTACTGCACCAGGGTGGCCAACTCCTGTTCTGGTGAGGGAGTGCGTTGCCGGAGGTGTTCACCGGCATCAGGTCGCACCCCAAACCTGTATATGCAATTCCATCGACACGCGGATTTTTTTTTTATTTTTTTCATCCGGTGGAGAATTGCGGGTGAGAATTGAGGTGGAGAATTGGAAAGTAAAGACGCAGTATACTGTACTAATGGGCGACTTCAGTGCCAAGGTAGGGAAAAAACAGGCAGGAGACAAGGCAGTAGGTGACTATGGCATTGGTTCTAGGAATAGCAGAGGGGAGTTACTAGTTGAGTTTGCAGAGCGCAATAACTTACGAATCATGAATACCTTCTTCAGCAAACGGAAGAACCGAAAATGGACATGGAAAAGTCCTAACGGAGAGACTAAAAATGAAATCGACTTCATAATGTGTTCAACCCCCGCCATTGTGCAGGATGTAGAGGTAATCGGGAAAGTTCGATGTAGTGACCACAGGATGGTGAGGTCCCGAATTAACCTAAATCTGAAGAAGGAACGCAATAGATTAGTAAGAAAAAAACCCATCAACAAATTAGCGGTGAGGGGGAGGGCAGAAGAGTTCAGGATCTCGCTACAGAATAGGTATTCAGCAGCTCTAACTGAGGATGGCGACATTACCCTAGAGGCAAGGAACAATAATTTCAGAGATATCATTACTGAGTGCGCAGTAGAAGTAGGCGGTAGGATAGTTAGAGAGGATACCGGTAAGCTGTCTAAGGAGAAGAAAGATTTGATTAAGAAATGCCAGAGTATGAAAGCTTCCAATCCAATAGACCAGATCGAATTGGCCGAGATATCAAAGCTAATCAATAAGCGCAAGGTGGCCGATATAAGGAAGTATAACATGGAGAAAATTGAGCATGCTGTAAAGAACGGAGGAAGCCTTAAAGCGGTAAAGAAGAAATTGGGCATAGGCAAAAACCAGATGTATGCGATAAGGGACAAGGCGGGCAACGTCATCACTAATATGGACAAGATA